>NW_010367234.1:756549-763201 GCF_000414095.1 Morus notabilis | reverse complement strand
AAACCAAGTTTAGTAAAAAAAACAAGGGGCCTTTTCCCCAAAAAAAAAAAAAAAAAAAAAAAAAACCTCAGTCTTGTTGCGAGGGGTATTGGTATAAATAAACGAAATTTTGAACCACTTTTCGATGTCCATAATTTTTTTCTTAGTTATATATTTATGTCCATTTCTATTTATTGGAAAATCTAAATAACCAATTTACATTTTACACAACTTTTATCGAATTAAATAAGTTAACAATTTACTAGCTAGTCTCTAGTATACAAATTATTTTTCATCTTTAAAAAAAATTATTCTTCATAACACTTTTACGATTTTTAGTAAATCATCAATGCTTGAGATGGAGCCTGTTTTATGGTAGAAGCCGATACTATGATCATTTATATTGGGTAAAATTTCAATATAATCCTATCATTTACCATGCCCCATTTCTTACTTTACATATGATCATTGTATTTAGTATTTTAATTTATAATTTGATCAACTATAACTTATATATTGTTAATTATTTTCAAGTTTCTAAAACTCTAGTTTAAAAGTTTTAGCGTATTTAACATAAATTTTGATATTTTACGTTAATTTTCACCGATTGATATTTTCATCAATATTTTCATAGAACTTAGACACCAATATTTCACCAATACTAATAGTTTTCTCATTCTTTAGTCATACAGTAGATCCGCAAAAAGCTAATGTAGCGTAACAATGGTCTCAGAATAATGTCGTGGACTCAATGGCGAGCCACTTGAAGATGAGTGAGGGTAGCTGCCCTTCTTGAATGTTTTTTTTTTTTTTTAAATAACCTTTAAAATTTTGTGATTTTCTCGTTTTTTGTCCTGTTGAATTACAATTTTTATATATAGGCCGCACGAAATTTTACACTTTTTATCACTTTAACATAAAAATTTAGTATATACCCCCGTTGAAATAGAAGTCTGGCTCCTCCACTGAATTGGGACTCACTTTTTTTTTTGTGATTGTGCTTAATACTGAGGCTTCGTTCATTTCACTGATTTAAGTTTTTAATTTTAATTTTGTTAAAGTTAAAAGCTCTTACAAAAAGTCGCATATTTTTTTTGTTACAGTAAAAAGCTCTCACATAAAATCACATTCAGTTTAAATTAAAAACTCGAATCAATAAAATAAACGATGTCTGAATAACTTATCTTTTATTTTTATTTGAATAAATCCAATAATTGTTCTCTCTTTCTCTTTCTTTCTCCCTCTCTCTCAAACAACCCAACTGTTCATTTCTGTTAATTTTAGAAGAGCCTCGTTAGAGTTGGGTAGGGGGGGAGTCCTCAAAAGTACCTTTGCTTGTAGGTCATGTCATTAATTTGAATCCATACACCTCTGTAGAGTTAAATCGGGAACTACGGACAGAAAAGTTTCTGACTGGGCCAATATTTTTGGCGTACAACTTGATCTGTTGGTCTAATATTCGAATGAAACCCTCTCTAGGATAATTGATTAACAAGAATATTAATATGTGAAAAAGTTAGTTATGATTTTTTATATGAATTTTTAATTATAATAAAATTGAAATTAAAAATTTAGATGGCATAAAATAAATAAAGTCTTCCGTTCACTTCGTTGATTCGAGTTTTTAATTCGAGTTGAGATGTGACTTTATGTGAGAGCTTTTTACTGTAATAAAAAAGTTAGATGTGATTGTTTCTGAGAACTTTTTACTGTAGCAAAACTCGAATTCTAAATTCAAATCGGTGAAATAAACGGGGTCTTAATATATAAAATCGATAAAATTCAAATTGACAAACTGGTTTATGAATGAAAAAAAAAATAATAATAATTCTGAATTAGCACTGTGAGTGTACCAGTGTGTCCGAATTTCTTAACCTGGCCCCTGGTCAAAAAAGTAATAAATTAAGCATCTTCCCATATAGAACATTACTCAATCAGACATGATTCAGTCTCAAGTCTCTGACACCCACATCAAATATATTTTACCTGGATCGGCTCATATATACTTTCCAATATTGAGATGTTTTAGCTCTTAGACAAAAGAGTGAGTTATTAGTTATTGAACCCAAAAAAAAAAAAAAATGTCCTCAAACTTCCAGATGATCAGTCTAGCAATCGTTGACTTCTAATATACTTTTTTTTTTTTTTTGTTATGAGACATAAATTCAATATATGTAAGGAGTTTTTTTTAGTATGATTCGAAAGAATTATTGAGTTTTCAGTTTTAGATTTTTACAATTTAAGACTTTCAGAAAATGTTATATCTAACTTTTTTTACTACAATTAAAAATTCTCTAGAAAATGTCACATCTAATTTTTTTTACTACAATTAAAAACTCTTAAAAAATATCACATATCAACTCAAATTGAAAATTCGAATCTACAAAATGAACGATGCCACTTACTCGTATTACTTTATTTTTTAATTATCATATTTATATTAAAAACTGTCTTTTTTATATTTTTTTAATATAACGTGATTTTGACATAATTCAATAATAAAAAGTTGGCACTATGCATATCAAAGAAACTCTCGTATAGGTATATATAATGCAATGTATAATGCATTCCCCCACTCAAATACCTATATCCCCGTACATAATATATGCGTACGGCTATCAATTATTAGTCTATAATAAAAATAAATTGTTAAATTTAATATTTATTGTTGTTATTTTAAAATATTTTGATAATTATAAAAAAAAATCGAGTAAAATTTAACATAGTATATTTAAATAATGTCTTAAGTTTTAAATATATATTTTTAATTTGGTATGAAAAAATAAAATAGGTAAATAGATAATTAAGTTTTATTATTAAGGGTTTTTTAAAGTAAATTTGGATAATAATAACAAAAGTATATTGTGCAACAACAATCCAGCTTTTTAAATTTTACTATTTAGCAACAATTTTTAAAAGTTATCGGATAAATACAAGTATAATTTATTTCACGGATTCGAATTTAGAATTTGAGTTTTTATACAGTAAAAAGCTATCAGAAACAGTCACATATTACTTTTTTACTATTAAAAAAAGCTCTCACATAAAATCACATATCAACTCGAATTAAAAACTTAAATCAGCGAACTAAACTGATCCACAATGGCCTCGTTCGCTTTGCAGATTTGAGTTTTTAATTCGAGTTAAAATGTGATATTTTCTTAAAACTTTTAAATGTGATATTTTTTAAAAAAATTTAACTATAAAAATTTATAACTAAAAATTTAAATTAGTAAAATAAATGAGTCTAATATTTAGAAAGAAAAGAGAGAAGGCAATTGTGAAGAAGATGGGCCGTACAACGTGTAATAAATTGAGGCTAGTCAGAAAGCAGGGAAGAAACACCCGACCAAGGGTGCGCCGAACTACACAATAAGACAATACCCAAGGTCGTAAAAAGAAAAACCCTATAATCCGTATTTACCGTTTTGTCCCATCAACAATTATATATTTATATATGTATATGTGTTTGTGTGCACGAGTTCAAGTGATGAGGTACTAGCACTAAGACGCGCCGCTGGCCGAATGGGGGGGTGAAGGAATCAAGGAATCATATGACTGTTCCCAAATCCAAATTGGAATATAGCAAAGATCTCCAATCTTGTCAACCAATGCCAAACAACAAAAAGATTCTCTAGAATTAACTCAATACCCCCATTTGGTTCCCTCCCAACTTCCACATTTCTTTTTGTCTTATTTCCTGTACTACAAGTTTTGCAACTCTGCCATCTACCATCACACCAAGCATATAGCACGAGAAGAAGGAAAGGAGCACTGTAATGCGTCTTCAGTGGAAATTACATAAGTATCTAAAATAAGATGAAGTTACTTGTAAAAAATACAAATATTTAGAGCATTCTATCTTCTTTTTACTCGTGGCAACATAATTTTCTATCTAATTATAGGTAATTTCGAGACACTTATTCTTTTTTAGGGTACTTATAGGAGCCGTTTTTTTCTTTTAATTAGCTGACATCGAATTAATTTTTCAATTGTCTCATATGTGAATGTCAATATTATAAAGAGATAGCTCAAATTGTTTTCCTCCCCTGTTATTTTGAGATCACGTCTAGTATTCAGATTTTGTCTCGATTTGGTACTGCTTGCGCGGCCCGCATCAAAATAGTACTTTATCTCTAAATGTCCAGTCAACTGTTGTGACTCAACGCATTTTGAGAAAAACCAGCTAACTCTGCATTCGAGTGGCATTTCACCCCTAACCACACCTTATCCACTTATTAAACATTCTTAAATTTGCATTTGAGTCTATTAATTTATATATTATTTTAATCTGATGTGTAATATAATCTTTATAGACGCTTAATATCACTCGAAATACCCTACCATAAAAGTGGACGTATTTTCCCTAATGTGTTATTATTAGTTCTTACGTGCATATGCATACTAGACACCTGTATATCGCACATACCCAATTTTGCCAGCAATTTTTCTCCTAAAGTATACTTCACATGTACTCAACTTTGAGAAGAAATTACCCTACAAAATGAGATTTTTATTGTAGAGTATGGAAAATTACTTTTTTCACCATCTCAAGTTCTGTCAATTTATAAAATTTAACATTCAAAAACATGAATTACCCATTGCAGCCTGTGGTGCAACGCCAGATTTGAAGCTTGGAGGCCTAAGTGGAGATGGCGGTAGCCCGCGATTTTGGCCTTTTCTTCCTCGCCCCCATAGCCATTCCAGCCCCCTTGCGTTCTCCCCGAATGCCGTGTTTGTATTTTTGTTTCAATAATAGTGTGGTTATACCCTCCTATTTGGGTTTGATTTGCTTTGTTTGTTTATGTTTTATAATTGTAATAACGGTGATGATTTTTTTATCATTTCAAGTGTAGTTGTGTCTTCAACCTATAAAAATTGACTCGGTGATGTTAAGTGTAGTTAGTGGCCTTCGTGCTATTGTGTCGTGGCTCTTAATTGATCGGATAATTTCTTATTTTGGGGTCTTAAAATATACGTCATGTGCGTTAATCTTAGTGTGCCGAGATGCTTTCCGTTTTTGGAGTCTCTGGCTGGCATACACGTATCTATTGTATGTAATTGGTCTAGATTGGTGGATATAGTCTCCATTAAGGGACATGCCTTGTAATACTGGGTCATTCACGTATACTTCTAAAGAAACACGAATTAGCCCTTCAGGGAGAATTTTCAAAAGGCCATATAATACATGTGGTGGATTAATAATTGACCACAATGCTGCTCCTCCTCAGCAATAAGGCATCGTTTATGCATATAAGAGTACAACACAAAACCCAACTGGCCCCGGGTCAGAAAAAAAATGGTACGAAAACTAGACAAATTTTGGGGCACCGAGTAACCGGCTGCCACCGGTGACTACTCGTTTGAGGGGTGAGGGGGGTTGTCTCTCGGCAGAGAGTGCTTCCTTTATCCAGAGAGATATTACTGGCTGCTGTCGGTTGTCAGTAATATTGGTTGGTTGGTTTTTGGTTGTTATTATTATTTATTTATTTTGGTTGCTTTGGCAATGTGGGCAAGTATGGCTTTGGTTGTATTTTGTGTGCGCTTTAACTTTAACTTCATTTTTACTGGAATTGTCCTTGGCTTTATTCCTGGGGCTAACCTCTCTTTAAGCAAAGAATGGCTTGGAACAGAGGGACAAGAAAACCAAATATATATTTCATTTTTTTTGTTCTCTCTCTGGACAGAAGGCAACCAAACAGTCTCTCTTTTTTAGAGTTATAAATAAATGGGTTTTCTCTCTCCTCTTCCCTATTATGAAAAAAATGTTTTGATTTGGTGAGGAAAAAGCTTTAGCTAAAGATGGGGGGTTCCTACAAGATCTTCTTCACCAAGAAAAGCATAGTCAAGGTCCCAAAGCACCCCATTACTCTTCCACCCCCCTCCCTCTCTCTCATCATGTTTGTAATCACTTGGTTGGTTTTGGGAAAATTGAAAAGAGAAAAATAACCCAAAAGTTTAGTTACACTATTCTTTTTGTTTTTCATGTTTCTTTATTAGAGAGTTATATGATATGGTGCGGTATGATTAACTGAAAATCTTAATAATATGATCAGTTTTAAAATCATTGTATTTTATCAAGTTTCGTTAAATTTCGTTTAATATGAAAATAATAAATAATATGATGATTCCGAACTGACTTTAGCAGTGAGGAATCTTTTTCATACTCTATGACATAATTCTAATTCTTTATCTACTCTATAGGGAAGTATGAGAAAAGACTATGGTATAATGTAATTGTCCACACTTACTTTCGAAATATAATTGGGAATTTGGGATTGACATCTTTCTTCATGTTAACTCTGACTTCTTTTTCTTTTAAAATCAACGTGATTAAAAAAAATTCAATTTATTTCATGCAAATAGTTAACTAGGTAATAAATAAGAAAGATGATGAAATGTTTCAAAATACTCTGGCAGTGGCAGCTAGTGCTTACTTTTCTTATCTTTTATTCTTTTTGCCACCCTGAGAAAATAACAAAAAAGAAAGAGAAATTAATTATAAGTAGAAGAAAGAAAGTGCACGAAACATGCATGAAAGGCTTATGCAATATGGTCTGATTAGACCACTTTTTAACGTTAGGAATGTTCTGTTTTCAAAGTTAAAAAAAAAAAAAAAAAAAAAAAAAAAAAAAAATTTTGTTTTTTAAAAGTTTTTTAAAAACATATCCAG
>NW_010367234.1:703593-756511 GCF_000414095.1 Morus notabilis | reverse complement strand
CTGCCTGACTCTTTCCCTATTTCCGATGTTTGATTACTTTGATTTTATTATCTTATGTCTTTTGATTTTGTGTTCCACACAACACAACACATTACTTATTCTCTTCTTGTTAAAAGAAGAGATCCAGGTGGATTTGGATCCTTTTTTTTTCCCTTAAAATTAAAAGTTTGTATAGATCCTCAAAACCAATTCATGTTAGATCCTGTTTCCCATTTGTTACCTTTATTATTATTGTTGTTGTTGTTGTTGTTATTATTATTATTTTTGGTTTGGAGTACACTAATTTGTAGCTTGTTTACTGTTATATCCATGCACCCTTGACACATTGTTGTTGCTTCAATTCCGAACCTTATTTTCATAAAATCAAAACAAATGCTTTTTTCTATTTTTTTTTCTTCCTAAGTTGCTTTTCACTAATACTTGTAGGTACAGCCTAATGATAAATCCACATCTCTATTTTAATCTTGAAGTTCAGAGTTTGCCAAAAAAAAAAAAATTTGCTTTTCACTTATCTTATTTATCATATTAATTAATTAACCTCATTGTATCATTTTGTATCCTGCATGTTAAGCTCCAAATTTGTTTGTAATAGTTTTCGTCTGAGCTCCTTACTTATATATAGTTGGCGAGATAAACTCAAATCAAACTCATTTTTATCCGGATAAGATTATTTTATTTTAATTGTGGTAGGAACCAAACAAAAATATCTCCTTAAAGAAAATGGAAAGAAAGAAATATGATTAAACAAGTCTCATATTCCTATATCATTATTGTTTCATTACCATTAAAAGCCTAATGATTCTTGTCTTTACCATCAAAAGCCTAATGATTCTTGTCTTCATTAGAGGTGTTATCTACTATTAGATTTTTTTTCGAATATTATATATAATGTTTACTTTTAAACTCCCAATTTAGCATGTCTTTAGTTTAACAATGTTATCAATCCGTCCATTTTATAGTTAATAAGATAATATCATTTGAGACGTACTCTATGCCATTCCATTCGGGTAGTTATGAATTTGTTAGTTGTATAACTGATTTTAACTTTCAAAGGTGGTTAACAAAGAATAAGAATGTTATTACAGATTATTTTATAGATTTTTATATATTAATTAAAATGGTATTAATTAAGAGTAATAAAACTCTTGACCCGTGCATTTAGTAATTCCCTCATCTAATAAACAAAAGAGAAGGGGGGGTGGAGATAGGCCCACTTTGAGAACTCTAATGGGCTAGATCATGGCCTTAAAGTCTAATATGACATAGCCACTACATGAAAATGGTCCTGGGAGTCTCAGAAAAAAGGGGGTAAAAATTATGGTCCCTGGAGGTGGGGGTGAAATTTTCCAGATTTGTCTTCCCCAGTTTACTTATTTCTTGGTTTGATCAATTGTCACATCAAAATGGATGGACCAACTTACTAGGATATAAATAATATCTTATGACATTGTAGAGGAAATTTATTTTTTCAGGTGAGAAGCAGAATATGTAATAACTATAATTGCACAAACGAAGTTGAAAAAACATTCACAACGAAAAAATTTAGTAGTTAAAGCAGAATCTCTATGCCATTCCATTCGGGTAGTTATGAATTTGTTAGTTGTATAACTGATTTTAACTTTCAAAGGTGGTTAACAAAGAATAAGAATATTATTACAGATTATTTTATAGATTTTTATATATTAATTAAAATGGTATTAATCAAGAGTAATAAAACTCTTGACCTGTGCATTTAGGCTCCGTTCATTTCGCTGATTCGAGTTTAGAATTTGAGTTTTTCTACAGTAAAAAGCTCTCACAAACAATCACATCTAACTTTTTTATTACAGTAAAAAGTTCTCACATAAAGTCACATCTCAACTCAAATTAAAAACTCGAATCAACAAACTAAACGGACCCTTAATAATTCCCTCATCTAATAAACATAAGAGAAGGGGGGGGTGGAGATAGGCCCACTTTGAGAACTCTAATGGGCTAGATCATGGCCTTAAAGTCTAACAGTACCACTTTCCAACTTGCGTATGACATAGCCACTACATGAAAATGGTCCTGGGAGTCTCAGAAAAAAGGGGGTAAAAATTATGGTCCCTGGAGGTGGGGGTGAAATTTCCAGATTTGTCTTCCCCAGTTTACTTATTTCTTGGTTTGATCAATTGTCACATCAAAATGGATGGACCAACTTACTAGGATATAAATAATATCTTATGACATTGTAGAGGAAATTTATTTTTTCAGGTGAGAAGCAGAATATGTAATAACTATAATTGCACAAACGAAGTTGAAAAAACATTCACAACGAAAACATTCAGTAGTTGAAGCAGAATTTATCTTTCCCCAAAAAATAAAAATACATTTAATTACCAAGTGTTCAGAAAGCTGAAATATCATGATAAGCTATTATCAGCAGAGTCACCACTCCTTAGAACAGGGCACTATGACTTTAAAGATGATACATTAAAAATTTTAACAATATGTTTCTATCGAAAGAATGTTAAAAAAAAAAAAAAAAAAAAAAAAAAAAACGTTTTTCCCCTCTTATAATAAAGGGGAAAAAAAAGGTTTTTTTCCCCTCTTATAATAAGGATAACAATGCGTATTTTAAAAATATGTGGTCATATATACTATGGTGCCAAAACAGACATCTCTAGCATTAAGGTTCTAAATTCAAATCTCTCACCTTAGAAAAGCCAACAGAAAAATACAACTTAAAGTCCATATTTATAGAGCCGGAATTGCATTCACCGGTCCATGCGATGGAGGGCGATTCCTCAACTACCATCCGGGGATGTGAGGGAGTTTTTGTTTTCCAAACAGATGGCGGTGTTTGGTTGTTGACGCCTCAAATCGAGTTTTTGTTGCAGCATCCTATAGTTTACACCCTACATTGCTAGTTGGAATTTGGGAATTCTGAAATTTGGATCATATCAACGCAATACACAAAACATGTATTTGTTGCCTGAATTTGGATCATATTAACACAAACCCTGAATCTAAATCTGCTCACAGCAATTTATTAAGCAACTAGGAGAGATTTTTGCATATATATAATAAGAAAAGAGATAACATGTTACGTTATAGCCTTACAAGGCTATTGCTATGTTTTCAACAAAAAATGAAGGCAAGAGATTTTTGTGGCGTTTAATCTATATCAGGACTTTACACAGATTTAAACAAGACACTTATATTTGGCATTAAACATTTGCCTTTCCAGAACTTTAAACATGCTATAAAATTAGGAGTTTCTCTCTGGTTGTTACATCGAATTATCTCTGGTTGCTAAAGTATAATCATTATAATAGGCCAACAATACGAAATCTTTTGCAGTAAACAAAATTTTCCTTTAGAATGAGAAACGTATGAGAATATGTTCACAGATCTCACCATATATTCACCAAATAAATAAGAACGCCTTCGAACAGTGCTAATCTTCGGAACCTGCAAGTGTTGGAGATTCATCTTATTAGTTTGTTATGTTTCGTTAGCAGATCAAATAAAGTGAAAACGGAAGTAGGTAATTGAAATTACAAAAGAGCATTGCAATTGGGCTCTTGCAACTCATAGGGGTGGGCTGCAGACATAAGCATATGGGTTGAATTAGAGGAGTACCGCTTTTAGAGAGAGCATCTTTCAATATACCCGCTTCCGTGGAAAGATTTGAGCATAATTTACACTTAAAAAGTGGTATGTATGAATAACTAGGCTTCATAAGTGGTATCTAGCCTAATTGGAGCCACCTTTGTGTGATGCACGCTCCAAAGCATTTTTCATTACAAAATGTATTCTTATAAAGCATGAATTGGATAGAGACAGGTATAAATAGTGAAGTACTAATCGGATAGAAACCATATCAAGAAAAAGGCATCGAATCATCATTATTTCCATAAACAAACAATTTTGTCAAATCTTTGGTACTCTAGTTACAGTAAGAGTATGGTGTAACGTAAATATTCTTGAGACTGATCCAAAAACTTTTATTCTAACTGCTCCCCACTATGTCTCACTTTGCCTTAATGCCATTGTTTACATATCGTTTCCCATAGTTTCATAAAGACAGAAGAAGAAGTAAATCATGGCTACACTTTAAAAAAGTCATGTTTATTGCTTGTGGAAATAAATTGACTTTCCATAGAAACCCAAAACCTGCCACCTAAGGAAGCCTCTCCGCAATAGCATCATGCTGCGATGTCTTTTACGGGTTGTGATTTGCAAAGATGTTTGAATATTTCAGTTAGCAGTTTCAAGCCAATCCATAGGAGGAAAAAAATGTGGCAAGGCGTGAACTAAAGCACAAGATTGAATAGCTTGAAGTCAGCCTAAAGGAAAACAAGATCATGGGAAAGAAAGGAAAAATTTGAGGTACCAAAGGTTCCCTGACTTGAGCCAATATTTGGGCTCAAATAATGCTAGAAGAATTACATGTTTTTAACCAAAAACATTATACCACATAACACTTGACTTTCTTAACTTTCTCATTTTTGACCGAAATACCCAACTTTCTTGATTATCGTCCTTAAAACAGCTCTTATTAGCTACCAATCTTCAAAACCTTCTTTTAGTTTCCATCACCATTTTCCTCCAGTCTCATACCATAATTCGGCTACAAGCCGAGCCACTTTACTCTTTATTCCGCTCATGTCCATAATCTAGCCTTTAAGAACACAAACTCTAAGTTCTAAGGCTTTATAACCATTTATATATACAATCTGATCCAAAGGGTGTCCTGCTCTAATCAAATGTAGAAGCAAATAACCGGAAAAACATTATAGGCACACAAGAATATAAATCATAGAAAATACCACACAAGTTCAACTAGTAACAGTTGTTCTAGAGACCAGACAATAAGTAGTTCAACTCAGCATACCTTTGTCACCCTTGAAAAAGTTTTTGTGAAATTCCCTTAAACTTGCCCAAACAGATTTACTGTGGAGAGGCAGCAAGCTCTTCACATCAAATGAATTTAATCCTTCTTCCAAGAGCAATTTTTGCTTAAAACTAGTCAATCTTCCACTAGCTTCTCTTTGCAGATCTGAGATGTGAGGTACAGTTATAGTCCAGCCATCTCTAGCAACATTCTTTGAGGAAAAGAAACCATTCGATTTCGCAATGTCCAGTGCACCACTTCTTGCTGCCATAAAGGCTGTAAAATACTACATCAGATTCGGGCATTCAAGACTACTGAATATGAACATTGCTTGGAAAAGGAAAGGCAAGGATCCAAAATTCCTAAAGAACAAGAATACAATGCTCACTATCTAATCATGTTAAACATGGAAAATCTTCCTAACTTTCAAATCACCACGCAAATCATATAGCTAACTGAAAAGAGGGCAACAAAATTCTCTACCATTGTAAGGAACTGCAAAGAGATAATTTGCAGGAAGACCAACACCAAAACCAGCTAGAGTGAAGCCCACACTAAATCCAACACCACAGCCAGCTCCAACGTAACCGATCACATCAGGGCCAAAACCGGGACCCCATCCAACTCCACAACCAATCCCTATCCCCATACCCGAAAACGCTCCATATGTCGGATGCACAGGGTTCCATCTTTCATATCTTCTGAACAACCCTTTTATAATCATTATGACCTAGGATCAAAGATGAGCGAGACGTTATAGCATTAACCAAAATTACCAAATTAAGGGTCAGTTTGGAATGAGGGTTCAAACCATGAATCTTTGGGTTTGAACCATGTGGGTTTTGAATTGTAAGGTTTGAACTTGGTGTTCAAACCATGAATCTTTGGGTTTGAACTATGTGTGGTTTGAACTATGTGTGGTTTGAACCTGTGGATCAAACCAGTCAAAACCAAGGGGAGTGGTAGTTTTATATTTTGGGGTTTAGAATGGTTAAAACATCACATTAGTGTTCAAACTTTGAATCTTTTCTTTTAAAACCAAATGCTGGTTTTGTTGAACTGGGTTCAAACCACTTTTTACTTTTTACAAACAAACACTGGTTTGAACCTAAACCACAGTTCAAACCTTGAGAACCTCCATACCAAACAAACCCTAACAAACACACGTGTGCGCGCATGTACAAGAAAAGGTAAAAAAAATATGGATCATCAACCACGACGAGAGTTTTTTATTTTTATTTTTTTGACACAAGCACTAATTTCAACAGCAATACTCTGCATCTCTGGTGAGTTACCAATTTCTTTTTTATTTATTCATTTTTTTATCTGGATGATATGAGAGAATTAATGTCATAAGGCAGAAAAATGGTAATCAGAAAAGAGGAGACATCCATCTCCAAGAGATTTGTATCACAAAAGTTTTGGATGAGAGACATTTGCAGTCTCCCACGAACTGGAAAACTACCAAAAAGGTAAAGTAACTTGATAACTGATGTCACCTCCATTTCTATGAACTAAGTACAAAAAACCCAACCTCCACTCCCTTGACAAACATAATTGTGTGTATCTATTGTGTTATATTATTAATAGTAGATCATGAATGTCAAAGTACCCTATCAAAAACTCCAAAATCACTAACCACCTAGTCAACTATCCACCTATCTAATTAACTAACATGCTAGCATAGCTTAAGGTGCTTATGTTTATCCAATCTTGTGCAAAGAAGCAATTCTTGACCTAACCTGTATCACCCAGTGTTAAAACAGATCAATGATTTTCAATGCAGAGGTATCAATAATCAGTAAAAGACGGCTGACATATTATTTCTAATATCATTTCCGTTAGCAGCAATATAAGCTCAGAAAATCAGCAGCTTAAAAATTCAGCAGATTTAACACAATGGAAACCTGATACTGAATCCTGTCCCCAGCCTATTCTCCGATTATAATCCCAAATTCAGTAGATGGGTGACTCGTAACTCCATTGGTGTTATGTTATAGTACATCAGTCTCTAGATTTTCAGTTACCTTGTCATGGAAGTATTAAAAGTCCTTAGAGGCTCCAACATACACGGTATATCAAAAAGAAAACGCAAATGATCTTGAAATGCAAAACCAATGTTAGGGACCTATTACGGGGGTCGATAACAACCGAAAACTCCACCTAGTGTATGATGATTTGTCTGTGTTAGCACGTCACCAGTTTCAAAACTCATGCCATACACTTCAAATTTCTGCGGTTAATTCAATATAAGTTTTCAACCACTAAAACAATGATGACACAGACTTATAACACTCAACTGTTTAAAAAAAAAAAAAAAAAAAACCTTCTCTTATTGTCATCTTTCAAAACTCCCCTCTAGTGCTATTTAGAATCTAAACTAACTGCCAAACCATCTCCTTCCATAGAGCATACATATACACACACATTATTTGCAAACGAGTTCGTGCATTCAAGTAAGTGATTTTGAACATGAATTCAAATTTTGTGAGAGAATCTATTGTTGGCAGGACTTTTTATATTCAAAATTTTTGTGAAAGAGAATCATGGGTTCGAGTCAGTGAACCAAACGGGCACTATTTACGTTCTTTTTCAGATGTTTCACGCAAACCAAACACTTTAAACTGTTCGATAAAATGATAATGAATTAAAACAATCTACAAGAAGTTAGTATAGTGTAAAAAAGCAATAAATTAAGAAAGAAGAATTGACCCAGAACAGAAAAGAGAATGTTACACCACAGTGACGGAAACAAAAAATCAGAATAAGAATAACAAAAGGACAATGATGATAAAAACAAGAACAGCATTGTAAATAGAAAATATACCAGTCTTCTGCCTCACTCTCTCTTGTCTTGTGTTTGTTCTGCAAAATGGGTGGTTTTCGACTTGGCTTAATCCTTTGGGTCTGTTCTGCAATGTTTTGGAAGAGAAGAAGTGAAGGGGCTCAGTGACGGTGTTGTGTGGATGAAGCTGGTGGTGGGTCATATGTGGAGAAAATCGTAGCCGCCTGATTGCGATAGTTTCTAAAACAGAGGACATATGTGGCTGATGGAAAAGCAGGTTTCTTTCGCCTATTGGTTCGTTTTTTCTTTTTATTTTGAATTATTTTCATTTTTGAACCTCGAGTAAAGGTGTTTCTCAACACCCGTGCTTATTCACTTCGCGGATTTGAGTTTTCAATTCGAGTTGAGATGTGACATTTTTAAGAGCTTTTCACTGTAGTAGAAAAAGTTAGATGTGACATTTTCTAAGAGTTTTTTACTGTCAAAACCTAAAATTAAAAATTCGAATCGGTGAAATGAATGAGACCTTGAAAGATCAATTTTTAAAAATACTCGTCAAAATAGAACCACTTTTATTTTTATCTTTTAAAATTAATTTATATATTTTTATTTTTAGATTAAAATTAGTAAAAAAGTATAGTTTTTTTTAAAGAGTTATTTTTAGTAGGTCGAGTACTTAAAAGGTAGAATATATAATTTTCTATTTTTTAAAAATAGTATAAATCAACTAACGACTCACATTTTAAGGTCCGTTTGGAAGATATACTCAAATTATGATTTGAGTTTATTAACATGAACCTTTTGTAAGAGAGAAAATTTTAAAATTCAAACTATATGTAAGATAAAAACACTGTAGCAAAATCATGATTTGAGTTTGAATATATCTTCTAAACAAACCCTTAATATGTGATGCTATCAGTTAGAGGGGTAAGCCCGGTGGCCCAAAGAGAAATTTCAGGGTGGCCTGGCCCGATCCTAAAAGAGAGAGGGTCCGGCTAACCCGGTCCTAAGCCTAAAAAGTTTAGGGTCGGTCCGACCCGGTCTTAAAGGAGAGAGGTCGGTCCAACCCGACCTTAAGTTCAAAAAACTTAGGGCTGGGCCGGACCAGGCTCAGGCTAACAGTAGCGAGTCTCAGACCGGCCCATTTAGCCCGGTCTAAACTTGCAACTCTACTATCGATACTTCGTGGGAGCTCTCTTTCTATTTCTCGATGACAAGAGAGCTCCCATGAGAAACTAACGTTCTTTCGTGGTCTACCCTGTGAACCACTCACTCCAGATAGTTAATCGCACATTAACTCCAGTATTAGAATGTTTTATTCAAAGTCAGTGTTATTTTTGAATTTTTTTAGGGTTTTGAACAAATCCTTCATGCGTTTATGAATACAATTAAAAATATTTCAATGAGCTCTCTAAAATCCAAATATTTGAAACCTACAATCATTCTTTCTTAACATCTATGCAACATTTAGCCTCGTTCATTTCACCGATTCGAGTTTTCAGTTTTAGGTTTCTACAGTTAAAAGCTCTTAGAAAATATCACATCTAATTTTTTCTGCTACAGTTAAAAGCTCTCAGAAAATGTTACATCTTAACTCGAATTGAAAACTCGAATCCACGAAGTGAACGGGGCATAAATCTTTAATACATTTTCTCCTCTAATTCAAGCTTCCTTCCTTTCCATCAAACTCATAATCCCTTTTTATTTAGATAGAAAAAGATAAACATTTCCCTTTTATCAAGCCTCCAAAATAATTAATTGAGAATGAAGTCGAATCAATTGGGCATGCTCTGTTTTGATGAGATGCTCCCTATGAGGTATGGCTAAACAACGCCATTTAGCATGAAATCCACTTACTCCGCTGATAACCGATCACACTCATTTTTTCTCCATACAACGTTCCCTTAATAAAGAACAGTTTGAGTTGTTTGGCATGCTCCTTTGGTTGGGGTGGAAAAATTGAGATGCATGGGTACATGATGGAAAGATCCAATCTTATGAGCAGATTTTGAGGTTTGGTAGTGTCTAGTTTGCAAACAACCAAATAGCTCAAGCTAGTATGGAGATGTCGGTAAGAGGGCAGTGGAATCTACCATTGCTGAGTAGACCGAAACTAAAGGTTGATGCCTACAGTTTTTAGAATATGGAGGCGATTGAAGTATGTGGTTTACGTGTTTGGTATGAGGATTCGTGTCATGATTTAAATAATAATTCGTGACTCGTTACAGTATTTTTTCTCACAAAAAAATACACGTAAATCGATAATTATTTTAAATCATAATTTTAAATTCATGAAATAAACGTTAACAATCTGCGATCACACGGGGTTTGTCCTTGGTATTTTTGCTAAAAAAGTAATGGGGCATTTTGGTTCACTTACTGTGGAGTGTCTAACTATCCGTGAGGGTATTATTTGTAATGGGGAGTGGGCTTTTTGTTAAAGACATTGAAAGTGATTCCATCAATGCAGTTAGTAAAGTCCAGGGTAAGAATTTGTTATTTGTGGCGTGTTCAATTATTTGGAGATACTGTACTTTTGTTAGATAAAATAGGCCGTGGTTCATGTCATCATCATGTTCCTCGATCTAGGAACTTGGGCATCTCATATGCTAGCTCGCCATGCGATTTCATCAATGCAATTAGCAAAATTCTGAATAACAATATGTTATTTGGGGATACTCTACTTTTGTTAGACAGAGTAAGTGGTGGTTCTTATCGTCGTTATGTTCCTCAATTTAGGAATTTGGCAGCCCATACGTTAGTTTTTTCTTTAATTTGTGACCAACTATGATCAAAGGAGGTCATGCTATTTATTTATTTATTGCATATTGTTGACGTAGAAACTCGTCAACAGAAATAAGCCGGGTCACCATTAGGTATCTCGTTAGATTACCGGCTTAATATTAACTGTATACTCGATATTGGCAGTGAAGTGTTTGTGACATTTTTTGTGTAATGAGCAATATAAGAAAAAATTCTTGAAGTAGAAAAACACACAAAATTTATAGTAATTCACTCTTATAAAATGAGAAGCTACATCCACTGTAATTTTTTATTCAGAATGAGATTGTTATAATTTACACCGTAAGTTGCTCTCTCATTCTTTTCTCTTAAAGAAAAACTAACCTCCCACACAAAATTTATAGTAATTCACTCTTATAAAATGAGAAGCTACATCCATTGTAATTTTTTATTCAGAATGAGATTGTTATAATTTACACCGTAAGTTGCTCTCTCATTCTTTTCTCTTAAAGAAAAACTAACCTCTTCCCTTTCCCACACAACACATATTATGACTGTTGAGTCTGTTGACTTCGCCAGATAATAAATTACTCCCTTAAAGAAAAGAAAAAATACACAAAATATTTATGTGTTTTTGTTAAAATACCACTTTCTGCTCTCGTAAATGCTCAAAACATCTTATGCATTTAAGAAAGAGGGCGTAAAACACCTCCGTTAAATTTTTAAAAATGTCATGATTATCTTTTCTATTTTATATTTAATGTTATTTTAAATATGATTTAACTAAAACTTTAAATAAATTTTTTTTAAAAGCTCAAATAAATATTCTAATCAAGGAAATACTTTAATTATTTTAAGAGTTTTCTATTTCTAAGGTTGATTTTATTTAACATTTTGGTTTAATAATGTTTTAAATTGTCTTTAATAAAGATTGAGAAGGATAAACTTAGGTTTTGTTCATTTCACCGATTCGAGTTTTCAATTTTAGGTTTTTACAGTAAAAAATTCTCAGAAAATGTCACATTTAACTTTTTATGTTACAGTAAAAAGCTCTCTAAACATGTCACATCTCAGCTCGAATGAAAACTCAAATCTGCGAAGTGAATGAGACCTTAGTATTTAAGAAAATTTAACTGCTACAGGAGGCCTTTTGGGTTTGTTTTTATAAATACATAGGATATTGAGTGTTGCATTATAAGATAAATGAAAGTGGTATTTTGACAAAACAGTGAGGTAGTTTGAGTATTATGCCTAAAAAAAAAAAAAAAAAAGCCTCCAAAAGAATCCCCAAACAATCGTCATTTACAAAATACGACTCGTCGTATACCCAAAAAGGTGCATAACACAAACGTGCCTTGCACGTGCCTCCAATAAAGGAACCTCTCTTTTTGTTCAACCCAAAAAAGCACCTGAAGAATGAAAGAAAGAAAGACGGAAGAAATAAGCGTCACCAAAACTGTCCATACCCCCCCTCTCTCTCTCTCTCTCTCTCTCTCTCTCTCGCCATGAGTCTCTTCGGTTTGGGCAGGCAAGCAACAATTTCTCTCTCTCTGTTTTTTTTTTCTTTTTTTTTTTTGCTATTATTGCATATTTCTCAGATTAAGCACACAAACACTTGATACCGTTTTTCGTTTTTCTGTTCCCACATCTCGTTCTGTGATCCTGATATTTTGCATTCGATCAATCCTATAATTAGAGGATTTTGCAAGATCAGTTATGATATCAGAATTTTGGATTTGGGTATTCTTTTCCGTGATCCATAATTTTTTCTGATATTCGGGATCTTTCTTTGGCTTTATTATTGATCCTTAATTACGAGTTTATTTCGCCATTTTTTGTTCTGGGTATTGATTATTCTCTAGGGGGTTCCAAATTCCACGTTTTTCTATTTTTATTTTTCTTTTCTATTGTTCTTTAATGAGAGAATCTTCACCTAGTTAATGTACCACTTTATTTGGGATTGAATTTTTAGCTTTGTATTATAAAGGGTGTTGTAGTTTTTGATGCATTGGGTCTGTTTGACATTGTTTTCTGGAAGTTGTTTTTGGCTTCCTGAATTCAAAAGCTGCTTCTCGTAGTGTTTAAAGAACCTTTTGAAAGAAATTTGGCCTTTCAGGAGAACTTCTAGTCGAAATCGCAAAATATGGCTTCTTAAATAAAGCTCCTTTGAGAAGATTTTAAAACTTGTAGCAAAGCTTTAGTATTTATAAATTTAGTTCTACTATTTTATTGCTTGTTGGAAAATTTAGGACATGTTCTTTTCACAACTCAAGTCACGACTCAAACGTTTTTATTTGAGAGAAAACATTGTAGCAAAAGAGTTAAATTTGAATTTTTCTGAGAGAAAACACTGTAATAAAAAGTTTGAGTTGTGAAAAGAATGAGGCTTTAGATGTCATTTTTTGTCTTATTTAGCGCTTTTGAAAAAACACATATACAGAGAAGTCATAGTTTTTTCTTCTCTTCTTTTACTGATAAAAGCATAAGCAAAAGCAATGCCAACAGGCTTAATTGTTAAATTAAAATTTTTCAGTTTGTACTTGAGGTTATGGTTCTATTCTTTCTTGTCTGATGTTTCAGAAGAAGTTGAAAAATGGGTGGTGATTTGATCTCGGAACAGTGAAGGAAATAGTGTAGAAAGTCTGGAAGGGAGTACGATATGCATACATGTAGTTGAAACTTAAAATGTAGTTGAATAAGATGTAGATTTGTGTAACATTTTATGTTTAGTGTTGCTGGTGGCTGTTTGTCACAATGTCTTGTTGTAATAATTTTAGGAAATTGGCTTTGGTCCTTAGTTTTCGGCACTTGAACTAGCGGAGAGGTCTTATGGATACTTTGGAAGTTTAAAGAGACATTGGTAATTGGTGATGGCCAGATGTTAAGATACTGATATCATGAAATTAATGGAGAGAATGAAATGTTTTAAAGTATCTGTAATTGCCATAGGTGACTGATATTTATTGTGAGAAACGGATGTGGAATGGTCCATGACTAGATAGAATTTGAGGTTGAGAAAGTTTGGTCATAACACGAAGTTGCTGCTATGCAAATCACTATTGTAAGAGGAATTAAGGTATTAAAAAAGGAAGAACATGTGTATAGGGTGTATGCTTATAGATTGCTGCTTCATGGTGATGCTTACCCTTGAACTTGGGATTTAGAACGTCAATTTTGATCCAAATTTCTGTAGTTTTCTTTTCTTAACTTCTCATATTACCTCAGTTCTTTAGTTCTTTTCTTGAATTTTGATGCCAAGGAAATTTCGGTGACTTGTCTTGTCTTGGAAATTGTTTGAGCAGAAACCAAAGAACATTTCGACCCAAAAAGAGTGCACCGTCTGGCAGTAAGGTTAGTTCGTTTATATAGTGTGCAATCTTTGTATATTTCCTGGGTAGAATATAATATTAATGTGCACACTTGTATTCAGTGCTATCAGTTTCTCTTAAAATTGCTTAATTTGGAACTTGTTCACTGATTAAGAAGCATACTTCACTAGTTGATAGTTTTTAATTATTTTGGTTCATTATAGATTCATACTTAATGTCGGCTCCTACTCAAGAATATTATCCAATTCAGGCTTAATTCTTTGCTAATATTGTGGTCCTATTTTGGTGCAGGGAGCTCAGCTTAGGAAGCACATTGATGCTACCTTGGGTAGTGGAAATCTTAGGGAAGCGGTAAAACTCCCCACCGGGGAGGACTTAAATGAGTGGCTTGCTGTTAACAGTCTCTCTCTCTCTCTCTCTCTCTCTCTCTCTCTCTCTCTCAGTTTCCCTCCTTTTTATGTGCACTTTCCCTTACGTGATTTCTTTATTTAGTTGGTACATGATTGCCTCCTTTCCTCAATTTGTTTATAGCAACTGATTCTGTGGAGTATATGTTTATGAATAATGCTGTTTGGGTTTTTGGATCTCAGCTGTAGATTTCTTCAATCAGGTGAATTTGCTTTATGGTACTCTCACAGAATTCTGTACTCCTGAGAATTGTCCTACAATGACTGCTGGCCCCAAGTAAGCATACTACATGAACAGCTTTAGCATTTTTTGTCCTTTTTTTCTGTGTTTATTTATAAGAGTGCAATTATGTGATGTTTTTTAAGTTATACTGGAGGCCTTGTTGGTTTGAACCAGCATGGATATCATTTTAATTTACTCTAAAGTGTTTGATGTTTTTCATAATTTTGAAGGATTTTGCAGAATTCCTTATCTTCTGCCCTTATACTTTACAGGTATGAGTATAGATGGGCTGATGGTGTACAGATCAAAAAGCCTATTGAGGTTTCGGCTCCAAAATATGTTGAATATTTGATGGACTGGATCGAATCTCAACTTGATGATGAATCCATTTTCCCTCAGAAACTTGGTATTGGTTAATGTTGTATCTTATTCACGTATCTGTTAATCTCCTCTTTCTTCCTTTTGAGATGATTTTTGTATGTGCCTTGTCTACTAGGTGCACCATTTCCCCTCAACTTCAGAGAAGTTGTGAAGACAATATTCAAAAGGCTTTTCCGTGTGTATGCTCACATATATCACTCTCATTTTCAGAAGATAGTGAGTCTGAAGGAGGAGGCTCATCTAAATACTTGCTTCAAGCATTTTATACTTTTTACCTGTGTAAGTTCTCTCTCCGTATCCCATTCTTATGCTGTATTGACTTGTTTAAATACTGATTTATTTTATGTTGACCCCGTATCAATATTTAGACTATTAATGTTGTATTTAAATATATTTTCTTTATCTATACTTTTAATCATAGTAGTAGGTTTTGCATTATTTTAAACTAAAATTTACCAATCTGAGCACTTATTCTTTGGATTTCTGTACCCCCGTCTATTAATCTTATTGTGCTTTTATCAGCGGTTGAAGTCGCCTTTTCTTGACAATAACCTTATGAAAAAAGTCACTTAGTGGTGAACCTCATTTGCACAAAATTGTTGTTAGCAGAGACCAAAAACTGAAAGAGAGTGCTAGTAAACGAGACACAAACGCAACATTAGTAAAAGTGGTGGTGTTTCTCATTTGTGAAAAAATAAGTTAGCTCTAACGGGTAACCAAGGTTATATTTGGAAAGGGGAAAGAAAGGTATGCAAGTTGAGGAAAACGGAGAGGAAGGGAGGACCTTTCTCTTATTGTGTTTGGTTCGGATTCTCTCTTTTAAATTTAATCCTTTTGTATTGGGAGGGGTCAATATTAGGATTCTGTGAAGGATTTGAAATTCCTCATCCAATCCATTCGCTCCTCTTTTCTCTCCTACCAATCAACTTTAAGTACTAATCCCCTCACCCTCTCCCTCCGCTCTTCTTCCTGCCAAACAAGCTCTGAAAGTCCACTTGTTTCTTTCCTTCTGTGAACACCAAAAGAGAAGTAACAATATTAATCTCTATACTTCTTCTTTCGGTCCTCCATGCCAACTCTTTGAAAAATGATCAAGTGAAGCCGGTCACTAGAGATATTAAACTCGTCCTTTCTTGTTGTGCCCGTGTTTGATATATTTTTTGTAATTTTCATCAGCTTGCCATTTTTCACATGAACTAAAAGGTACAGGTTCATTTCACTTTTGGTAAACTCATCTGCAGGAATTCGGGCTGATAGACAAGAAGGAGCTGGCCCCACTTCAAGAGCTTATTGAATCCATTATTGTTCCTTACTGAACAGGGTTTGCGCGATCTTGGAATGAACTTATTTCAGGGACGCGTAATTTATGTTAAATAAATGCTGATAATCAGTATTTAACTTCACAGTGTTTATTATGTAGCTTAATGTTTCAAGTTAATGTGCATATGCTGTGTGGCTTGGATCTCTTTATGGTCTTCTTGCCTACAAGAATGGGATCAGAAATGAACTTGTCTCTGATGCATGTGGAAATGGCTGAAGACCGTGATTGTAACATCCACTAAAATCTAAAAATCTACAAAAGGGGTTTTAGGAGTGATTGATCTATCTGGTCTGCACCAAACGTTGTTTCTTGCAAGTAAACAAGTGGTGATTGCTTGGTGCATGGCCTAATGTGATTGGTGCTTATTGTCTAGGTCGGGTCACTTGTAAGCTGTAGAGCTTTGACCAAAAGCTAAATTGTTGAAACCTGTTTTCATGCTTTTATAGAGATGTTCAAACTTGTTTTCATGCTTTTATAGAGATGTTCAAACTGCCTCGATCTCTCTCATACATCCTTTTTTTTTTATTTATTTAACTTTTAACCAGATTTAATACAAATTTGACGGCTGATAAGTAAAAAACACTGTGTTGGGTGTTTAGTGGTACGAGTGAAAAGTATGCACATTCTTTGCGTAAAATTGATAATGTGTTTTCTATTTTATTGGTCAGCCTAGAGATTTTTAAAGCGATGAAGGAGATGGGGCTAGGATTACACAAATAATTTCCATTTTTTTATTTAGCAAAAAGAAATACAACAAAAATAAAAATAAATAAAGAGACTGTTTGGTAAATAGGTTTTTTGGTGGTTTGAATTTTTTTTATTTGAAATGGAAAGTTTAAAAAATATAGTTAAATTTTTGGCTCAAACTATTGAAAACAAAGGGGGAGATTAGCTCAGATTTTTTAAGGTTTTTTTTTTTTTTTTTTTTTTCAAAACATCAAATCAATGTGATAGGAGTAGAAAAATAATAGAATTGAAAGGAATTAGGGGAAATAAAATGTGCAACTTTTACGCTTTGTCTGGTATGAAGGAAAGAAAATAGCAGAGAAAGGAAAACTATAATGCATAGAAAATTAAAAGAATAGAAAAGATTTTGATTTTCTCTTGACTTGTTTGGTATGATAGGGAAGAAAGAAAATGAATCTACCTTCTCTTGTTTGGTATTGGAAGTGAAACTAAAAGGATGAAAAAAATTATTATTGGTGTAATTACTTTTTTGCCTAAATGAGGATAATTTTGGATGAAAAATGAGGACAATTCAGTAATTTGATTTCATTTGTGTAGTTATTCATATTTTTCTTTCTAAAATCCACCCACTTTTGGAAGGATTAAATATAGTATGACCCACTAATAAAAATTTTCATTCAATTTTCCTTTCCTTCACAATTTTCTTTCTACAAAACAAACTAATTTTTCAATTTTCATCCCAAAATCCCTCCAACATTTTCTTTCATTCCACTTTTCATTCATACTAAACACACTGTTATGGACAGCGAAGTGCAAGCATTTTGAACACAATACAACCAATAAACTTGTCTGTATCCAGAGGACAAACCTTTAATAGAATATTAAAATAACAAATCCAAGACAAAAAATCTCAAAACAGTTTCTATGATATTTATACTAGATATTCCGAAGTATTATTTGCCAAACAAACATAATTAAACTCCTAAAAGATAGGAAATAATGGATGAAATGGTTAAAGTGGAGTTGTGGAGAACGTGTGGGAAATTACGGAAGGAGTTGGACCACTTCTTCAGCTGTGTTAGTTTGTTGAACGTGTAGACCAAGCAGTAGGAATTGGTCAAATGTCACTGCCACCTCTTTCTAGAATAGGTTTTCAAGGGTGGAACCGTATCACAATGATTTGAATCAAGCCTTGAAAACATTTGACAAAGACCGGTGACTGGTCTAAATCAACTTTAGTTTGAACTAAAGTTGAATTTATTTATCAAACAGGCCAAAATAAATAAAAAGACAAAGGGAAGAAATCAAGACTGTGTTTAGAATTGATCTCGTTTTTATTTTTTACGTTTTTTAAGAAAAAAATGAAAACGTTTTTAAAACAGCGTTTGACGCAATAAAAATAAAAACAAACATGAAAACGATTTTTTGGTTTAGAATGAAAGACTTTTAGGGTGCGTTTGGAATTCGTTCTAAAATGATTTTGTTTTCTATATGAAAATGAAAATGAAAACGTTTTCATTTCTATTTTAGAATCATTTCTGAAAATGCGTTTAGTATTTTTATTCTGAGATTGTTTGTAGTTTAAAAAAAAAACTAAAACTGCGTTTAGTGGTTTAATTTTTGAAAACATGTAATAGTATTTTAAATAATAATATCCGGGAGAACAAAAACTAATGCCACCTGAAAAAAAGTCACCACCCTTCGATTCGCCTCGGTCGACCACCTCCTATCATTGTTCCTCTGTGTCCAAATCCTCGCATAGAACACCCCAAAAACCACAATCCACCATGCGGCAACAATACTCTTCAGCACCACAATCCACCCGTGTTCTCATCAATGTAATCCTCCAAAATCTTGTTCAATTCCATGGCCATATTATGAAATATATAGCAAATACACTCTGGAGCAAATCAAAGATTAGCAGACTCACCCCAAATCAGGAGATAAAGTGAGACGTAGAGCAGCTCACGGCGCTGGTCTAACGACGCCTCGCGGCGGTCGGAGATCCAAATGTTGGACTTCTTCCCTAAATAGTAGCATCAATCGGTGTAGTTCTTCAACAACTTCTTGCGGGAGCGGTGGAGGACGCCGGCGTCGAGTGTATCGATGTTGTCCGGCAGCGGCGTGAGGCGCATCTGGGCGTTGGCGAGGTGGGGGACGAGGTGCTCCCTCTGGTTCCGAACGCTATCGTTTTGGAAGCCGAAGAATAGGGCGAGCCAATCGAGGAGGTCCATGTGAGGGAGCCATTGTGCGAATGGCGGCCGGCGGAGGTTCCCGACGGCTCGCAGCGCCGCCACCGCAACTCGAACCTCCGGGTACCGCAACGATGAGTGGTCCGCGAGCAGGTTGCGCACCGGGATTATGTTGTACGGCTCCGACTCCGGGTCTCCCGCCGCCGCCGCCGGACCCGGACGTGACGGTGGGGATGGTTGCTGGCGGAGGCTCATGAGAGGGTTGAATCGGAAGATGCAAATGGGAGAAGAAGGAAACAAAAATGAAAACGGCAAAAACGATCTCAAGTCGTTTTCAGATTTTTGGGAAAATGACAAAAACGTTTTTGTTTTCAATTTTGATAAATTGTTGCACCAAATACGTTTTTTCTATTCGTTTTAATTTTTTATCCTCGGAAAACGTGAAAAACGTTTTTAAAAATGAAAACAAATAGGCATTTAGTCGTTTTTCATTTTTTATTTTCGTTTTCTCCTCTCTCGAGCAGAGAGAGAAAGAGAGACATTAATGAGTTTTTTTACACTGAAAACAATCTCTTGATAAAACTACCGAACACATTTTCAAAAATAATTTCTGTTTGAGATTAAAAACGTTTTTATTTTCATCCAAAAAATAAAATTATTTTAAAACGAGTTCTAAATGCGCTCAAATTTTTTTTTCCTAAAATTTTTTTAAAAATAAAATCAAACAGACATATAAAAGGGCAAACAGCTACAACTAACACTACCCTATGAAAACATTTGCGAACACCTAGTTGATGCAGGACTGGGTAAAACTAGAATAGAGGGAGAATTTAGATAGAAGACTAGAGAATCGAGGGAGAAGACTAGAATCAAAGAAGTAGGAATAGAGGTAGAAGAGATAGAATTAGAAGCAGAACGAACTCAAGAGAGGAAACTGAAAACTCAATATTCATTCATTCATTAATTCTGAATAAAAATAACAATTATTAAATTATTTATAGAGATTGAAATCGGGATCATGTTCTAAAAAAGAGATAAACATAAATAAATTTAAAATAATAAAAAAGAAAAACATAAACTTAAATTCAAATTTAAATATTAAAACTAATACTAATGTAATCTCCATCACAAGTCCTACCCTACCATTGTTGTAAATTGCATAGATGATCTTATCTTGAGACATCTGCATAGATGATCTTAGAATTCGAGTTGAGATGTGACTTTATGTGAGAGCTTTTTACTGTAACAAAAAAGTTAAATGTGATTATTTGTGAGAACTTTTTACTGTAGAAAAACTCAAATTCTAAACTCGAATCAGTGAAGTGAACGGGGCCTAAAAATAAACATATTGGTGAGATGGCCAAACCATGGCTGCTGAATGCTATTGGTCCTCAATGTTGCCATGACGTGAGCAGGGAATGGAGTGGCACATGACTTAGCCCAGTACGCTTAGTCATTGTTCTTGGTCTACCCAGATTCCTTTACTCATCTGATATCTGAGATGTAGTTTGTAGAGATATTGCCTTGATTTGATGTAATCCAATTTCATTGATAACAAAACAGTAATACACACATTTTTTATAAAAAAAATAAATAAATAAAAAGATGAAAATGAAAGCAAAAATATGGTAAAGGCAATTATTAAAAGGGCATAAAAACAAGAATGTGAAAGTTTGAGTAGTCTTCCAAATTACTGCAGCTAACCTGGTAGGCTACCCTTAGTATATTTGGTTGGAGGAAGAGATGGAGAGATGGAGAAGTGCAGGGAGAGTCAATTTATTTTTTAGTTGGAAGAAGACCCGCTCACCAAATTGAATCTTTTCATTAATGAAAATGTTCAAGAAATCCATTATATTCAAATTTAAAAAGACTATTTTACTCTCTAAATATAATATTAACAAATAGTATGTGATAATATAATAAGCAAATAATAACTATTATCTAACTCTTTCTTTCTCCAACCAAACAATATAAACGATTAGTAGGATTCTCTTCATCCTTTGGTCTTGGTCTTGTTAGTGGTTGGGCGGGGTAGTTTTGGCATTATACTTCTTATGTGTTACTTATGGTAAATAAAATTTGAGAAACAATATATAAGACCATATACCTTTTCAACCCATTACAAATTCACGTAAAAAACCCACCAGTTATGACATGGGTTCAACATAGTATTAGATATCAATATCACTAGTTAAACAATGATACCAATCATTTGTCATAAAATTTTGAGATGCCAAAAATAATCATGAGTCCAAATATGACCCAAAAAAATGTATACATTTGCATCACTACAGTCATAGTAGCACAAAACTATTAATATGTGAAATTATTGGGTCATGATGCTATATGGCAGTAGAATGGATAATGAATATCATTTTTCATGAAAATCCCTCTTTACATAACTTGGTCTTCCCCTAAAGCAGGGTCATACTACCAAAAATTCTCTTATACAGATAGGTGCTACTACTACTATATGATGCGTTTTAGGATTTCAAAGAATGCATCAGAACAGAAGGCAACACATTACTATCAATCAAAGACAAATTAATACCAGAGAAGACAATGCCAAATTCACAATGACATAATCAAGAACCAAATTTAAATAATAATACTAATAATAATCAACATATTATTCCTTCTAACAAAAAGGCCCTACAAGATCTCCTCATCACTACAAATCATGTAAAATAACCAGCATCTTCTCTTTCTTTGCTTTCCTATAAACTTCAACTTGTTTTTTTTTTTTTTTTTTTCTTTTTGTATTGATTTATTCATTACAATGAGACAAAAAATAATGAGATTACAAGTGAAAAACAGATCCCAACGCCCAGTGAAGAAACACAAAAGATTTCATACTCTAGTTTGTTTGTTTGTTTAATCTTGATCCAAACCATTTTGACCAGAATGCAGGCTCCTAGTATCAGAATGCTCGAATCTAGAAGCAGCAAATGCATAAGCTCCCACAACTGAAGTGAAGACTCCAAGGACCATGAAGAAGAGCTGGAAGTTAGCAAGCAGCTCACCCCGCACCTCACTGTCCGGCGAATGACACACAACGTTGTTCTCCTTGAGCCAACAACCGTCTGGCATCATGGGGCCGTATAATGTGAAAGCCGTTTGATAAAACCACAGGCCTTGGAGACTAATGGCAACGCCACAACTCAAGTCGATGGCGAAATTTGTGGGTAAGAGTGCTCCGGCAACAGTGGATACTATGCAAAGTCCTATTAATAGGACAAGGAGGAGGTGGTAGTACCCCTCTAGCCCTTTATGTGTTGTTGAGTGAAAGTAGAAAAGAAGGTACTCGGCACTGAAAGCTGCGGCGATGATCAAACATAGAGCTCCTTCAGGCAAGGGAAGAAATCTGCATGAAAGAAATTATAATTGTAAAAATTAGCCAGTAGTGACTGTAAAACAAGATTGCAACATTCTATAATAGAATAAGATTGCGTCTGTTGATCAAGCAACAACAATATGCAAAATGGTTGTTGAAGTAAGCTCCCAGAATCACAACAACATAGCTTACTACCACTTATATTTGTTGTGTAATGATTTAATGGCTGAGAACAAAGTTACAAAACCACCTGAACAAAAATTAAATCATGTCGGTGAATATTTCAAATTCGATCCAAAATCCCGGACAAGAAGATACTGAAAATTATAAGTGACTAGCGTATGTTTGATTAAGTTTTTTTTTTCCTCTCTCTCTCTCTTAATGCTGATTTCTCTCCATTTTAGTATCAATAAGAATTGATATGCTAAGATTATGTTGTGCTTGTGCATTGAAGTCGAAGTTAATCTCCAGAGAAAGAATTAAAAGACTGCTATAGGTTAAAATCATATGAGATGAATCAGTCACAGACAAACGGCTTGATTTCTTAATAGAACAACAAAATTTTGCAACAAGAATGTGATATTAACACTTCCAATGAACATATAGATAGGGAAAAGCAGTCCACAAAAATGTTCTTTTTCACCAAAAGGAAGCAGCAGACAGGAAATTTCTAGTTTCTACCACTTAATCTTAAACAGAGAATTGATATGCTAGAAGAGACCATCATCAGATGTTTATCACCAAAACTTCAAAGCAGATCACTAGTGTATTCTTGTCTTAGGAATGAGAATAAACATAATAAGCTTAAGCTAATTGCCTAATTCTATAATTTGAACATTATATGTTGTTCTCCACTGGGTTCTGACCATGTAGATTTAAAGCCCCACTTTTCCAAAAGGTGAAAAGTTTAGTTTCAAGCTCGAATTGATTTCAAGAATTACTAAGCCAGTAAGCCATGTTTCCAAACTTTTCTTTAACTAACATCCATATGAGAATCAATCCTATAATAACATTATCTGAGAAAACCAGATTTCCAAAACAAATGCAGAAAGTCATCATAACTAAAGGGAATCAAAAAATAGTCCTATAGTAAAAATCATTGCCCTGTCAACAAGCAAGTTACATAAAACTTCCAACTATTCTATTAACTCAACAAATGCTCTTTGATTGGAAAACAACAGGAAATAAATAAAATAGAAACAAGTAAAAAGAATGATGATGACTAACCTTGTCTTTTCCGAGAGAAGAGCAATGACACCAAATATGAAAAACATTAGGAGCATACCGGAGTGCTCAAAATCATTCATGTGAGAAGGATTTAACTCTCCATTGACAAAGAACTTTAGATGGGTTGAGTACAGAAGCTCAATACACAAATCAATGAAAGCACCAAAAGCCACAACATAAAGCTCGAAATACTTGAGCCTCCCATCAAAACCCGGAACCGGGTTCCAAACCCGGACCCGAAAAGATTTCGGGTTTGATGTGTATCTCACCAAAGAGTTCCATATGTGCCATAACCCAATCACAAGAAATAGTGTCCCTGGCACAACATGACCCTTGAAAGAACCCATCTTTTTTTTTTTTTCCTTCTCTCTTTTCTTTCACAACATATGATTATTTTCTTCCTCCTTTTTTTGTACCAAAAAACGAAAATCTATTATTCTGACATATGACTTTATTGGGTCTCTTCAACTGCTGTAACTTTCTTAATCAAAAGCAATGCTTTTGCTGCAGAAAAATGAAAAGCTTTCTCAGAGCACTAACACTTGGAATCTTTTTATTCTTTTCTGGGACAAAAGAACATGTGCCTCAGATTGAAAAAAAAAAAAAAAGAAAAGCTGATGCCAAATTCTTTCTCAACTCTGTATCATCACAAAAGGAATATATGTATATGTATACATATGAATCAACAAAATGAATGATGAAAAAAGAAAGAACAAACCTTTCAAACAATGAGTCCACTTCTTGATTTCAGTGAAACCCAGAAACAAAAATGATGCAAGAAACTGTAAAATCAAAGTCAGAAGTCAAAAGTTGAAAACGTGTTAACAAAAAAAGAAATATGAATAATATTGAGATAACATTTAAAAAAAAGGAAAAAGAAGAAAAGAAAGGAGATTAAAGAGAGAAGAAACGGATCCATGTCCATTACAGAGCCGTTGAAAAGTCTACAATTATGCACGAAACTTTTACACAACCAAAACCGAATCACGAAAAAGCATGAAAACAGTTCTCTCTTTTTCTCTTCCCTTTTATTTTATAGTGATTGATGGGGTTGAGCGTAAAGAGCAAATAAAGATTAAAGAAAAAGCAATCATAATAATCATAATAATAATAATAATAATGAAGAAACCAACGTAGTACTAGTTATTAGTTACCTATATATGTTTGTATGCATATGATGATTGATTTTCAGTCCCAAAAGCTTCTCTCCTTCTCTCAAGCTCTCATTTGTGTTTTGTGTATAATAAAAAATATATTTATATAATTTAATAATAATAGACCCAACAAAAAAATATGAACCCGGAATTACAGAGAGAGACGAAATGTAAGATGTGCAGTTATGATGTTTAGTGGGGATCCGGGACTGGTCGCCGACAAAAAAAGAAAATAATAATAAATAATAAATAATAAAGTGGTTCTATTCACGTTTTTTTTTTTTTTCTCTTCACACCTCCTTTTAATTAAAAATTTTTTATTAAAAAAAACCTTCACATAAAAATAACAAAAAAAGAGATAGACTTATATGCTTAATTAAATATACTACAAAAAAAAATTAATGATAATTTTTTTCTCTACACATTTTACTATCTCGTTCAGTTATCAATTCAAATTTTCAATTCGAGTTGAACGTTAATAGAAGTATGTACAATTTTTTTTATTTAGAGTATGTGGTCATTTACATTCTTTTTTTCATGTTTATATCTTTTTTGCCAATCATTTTGTTTTTTAAGACTAATTCCTTCAATTTTTTTTCTTCTCTCTTTTTCTTTTATAAAGTTAAGTGTATTGCTTTTTTTTTTTTTCATTCTCTTTTTTTTTTCCATGCTCACGGGCTACTTAACAAGTTTGCCATTTTTTTTTTACCATTTTATATTTTCTAATCATAGATGATTATTTGCCTTTCTAAAATGGTGGGTGTGCAGAGAAAAATAAAAAGTGTAGCTTTACATATTCTCCATGTAATTCATGTGTCCTTTTATGATATTGTAGAGATTTTAGGTTGTTAACTTGTTATAGCAAAAAATAATAAACTACAATAAAATAGAGTAATAATACAACGCATAATATGAGTGTTATATATAGATAAGTTGTCACGTCATAACAATTCAATCAATTTTGATGATCACCTTAATATGGTTTCTAAAATAATTAAGCTTTTAATGTTTGTAATTAACTTGAATTTTTTCTAATATGATTCCACAACCTAAATTGTATGGCAGACCAATTATCTACACACACCAACTTGATAAATGACTCAAGAGCTTGATAGTCATTTTCTTCATTAGATGGGTCCCTCTCAAACTTTTGATAGATGTGAGAAAACACCTCTACAAATCAAGAGATAAACTCGTTTGTTTCGCTGATTCGAGTTTAGAATTTGAGTTTTGTTACAGTAAAAAGTTCTCATAAATAATTACATCTAATTTTTTTATTATAGTAAAAAATTCTCACATATAATCACATCTTAATTTAAATTCTAAACTCGAATCATTAAAATGAACGAGGCTATATATTGTTGTGTATGCTTTTGTTTTGGTGTGAAATGAACTTCTAAATTCCCCAGATAGGTGTAAGTGTTTCAAAAGAGAAAAAACCACGAAGGGGCACGTGGATCTGTAGGTGGCAATCCATCAATTCAAATTATTATAAATTCATTGAGGCTGACCCATTCAATTTGTATTGATGGAAGATAGAGACAAATGGACAGGCTGCTCTACGGCCTATACTCCTACAAATTTTGCTTAAAGAAATTAAGGAGGACCCATTGACAGTCTGTTTAGTTAGAAGATTACTTATCTGATTAAATTATAATTTATAATTTATTATAATATTTTTTTTTATAAAAAATATATATAAATAAATAATTTTAATATTATAATTTTAATTTATGAACTAAACGGATTATTAAAAAATGTGAAATGGTCAATTTTTTAAATAAAATTAATGAACAATTTTTAAAATTTAACAATTATATTCCCACCGTCACACAAAGCACGAGTGTGAGAGGATGAGAATTTAGACCTATAAAAACAAATAGGATTACTCAAAAACAAAATTAAACATTACACCAAACAATTAAAAACCATTACGACCGCTCTGACTCTCTCCTCGCCTCCTTTCAAAATTTTGGGTTTGAAAAAGCGTCAGGGTGCCAAGACATCATCGCAACCTCTCCCACCGTCAAACCCTCCACGTCTCCTCCCCTTCTCGAGTGGGATCTCCCACTTTCAGCCGTTAGAAAATCATCATCACATTGACCCGTTTAATTCACTAATTCGAGTTAAAATATAATTTTATATGAAAATTTTTTTACTATAATAAAAAAATTAGATATGATTATTTTTTAAAATTTTTTTACTGTAACAATGTTTTTATTTTCTCCTTTATCGAGTAAAGAGAGAGATTAATAAATTTTTTTATATTAAAAATAATATTTTAATAAAACTATCAAATATATTTTTAAAAATACTTAGAAGGGTTTTTTTCCCTCCATTCGGGGAAGGATTTTTTTTTCTTTTTTATACATGTTTTTTGGGTTTTTTTTTCTTATTTTAATTTTTGTCTTTTACTTTAAATCTTTTTCATTTTTTATTTTATTTCTTTTATTTTTTTGTTAATAAATAATTTATATAACTGTTGTTTTAAATGAATTCGTCAGCGTTTTTGACTTCTAAACTAGAAAGTTGTGAATTAGTTTCAGGAGAAGCAGCTTGCTATAACTAATTACACCCCTTCTGGTATATTGTTTCTATTGTATTGTTCAAGTTAACGTGAGACATCGGTTTTTTTTTTTTTTTAATTTAAAAAATGAGAGATTTTTTATCCAAAAAAAAGGGGAGATATCAGTGCTCATTCATTTTACCGATTTGAGTTTTCAGTTTTAAATTTTTACAGTAAAAAGCTCTCAGAAAATATCACATTTAACTTTTTCTGTTACAGTGAAAAACTATCAGAAAATGTAATGAAAAGCTATCAAAAAATATCACATTTCAATTCAAATTACAAACTTAAATTTACGAAGTGAACGAGGCCGATGTACTCAGCTGAATCATTGCCACTAACAGAATGTTAACACTGCTCTCTGTAATTTGTAGTTTGTTCCTATAAAATAAAACCAAGCTTTTCCTTTGGAGGGTTTTTTTTTTTTTTTTTTTTTTTTTTTCTGGCTCTGCCGGAAGTGCCCTGTGGGGAGGGTGCAAATGCAATCCGTTTTTTTCTCGGAAACGTGACAGGGAATCGGCGATATATCTTCCAAGACCACCACTATCACTCTCTATTTTTATGAAAATGCTAATTTTGATTTGTATATTTATGTTTCTCTTTTTTTGTTTTGAATAATATATTTATGTATCTCTTTTTTTTAATAATATATTTATGTTTCTGGTGTTCGAATGGATTTTTTTTTTTCCTTTTAATAATATCCACCTCCTTTGTAAGAACAACAAATTCCAAAGTCCAAACCTCAAACGCTAATCCGTTGAGAAGCAAAACTTACAGTTCTTCAACTTCTTTTACTGTACTTTCTAATAGATTTTATACTTTGGACAATGATGGTACAAGTTTTAAACACCAAGCGTATTTTCATTTAAAAAAAAACAAAAAACTAACTAGGGATAGGTTAAAGCTAAACTAAATAATTATAAGATAAATATAAACTATTTAAAATTGAATCTATCAATTAACTTTATTATGCTTATGCAAAATAGAACTCTAATAGGAGAATCTAATCTTAGATAATTAACAAAAAAAATTGACTGGAGGGGTAAGGATGTCGCGGTGAGCTCTTTTGCCGTCATCGATGAACGCCTGCTGCTAAAAGAATGATCGCAGCCGTTGCCATATGTCTCACACAATATTGGCCGAACCAAAGTGTCACCAAGATCTAGGGTAGTTGTGGATTTCAAGATCGCAATAAGTAGAATCACAATGTTGATCTTCACGAGAGATGGATCTTGTTCGTTGTAAAACATAATATTAGATAACAACGACAGACGTATATATTTAGTTACGCTGTCATCGTCACTGTAGATGATAACAGATCTATAGTTACAAATGAAGCTGGAGGGCTATTTCAAAATTTTAAAAATCTTATAAAAAGTGGTTTTTATTTATTTTCTTCCACTAACATTTGCTTCGTTTAAATTTATTTATTTATTTATTTTTTTCATAAAAAGAATTACTATTTCATTACTATTTCTGTGAAAGGTGATCAAAATATAATAATACAAGACGATGCTTTACCAATGAGCCCTTTTGTTTATCCCAACAAGAGATGTGTTCCATCTTTGTTGGTTTTATCTTTTATGGGATCCATAAAGTATGGATCCACCTATGCGAGTTAGGACGAAAGTATTTCCCTCTGCCAAATTTTTCCTTTTTTTTTTTGAAGTGAATTTTTCATCTTTTTAGTGGTACAACAAGTAAAATAATACTTTGTTTTACTTTATTTAAAGTTTTTTTTTTCCCTTCATAATATACGAAAAAGATTCATGCATTTAATTTCATTGTTTATGTATTTATTTATTTATTTATTTATTTTGTCTCTCTCCGGTCCTACGAAAAGTAAAGAAACAAACTGAGAAGCCACACCAAACAACACCAAACAAAAACCATACCACCGCTCTTACTCAGTTACTCTGACTCTCTCCTCCCCTCCTTTTCAAATCAAAATTTTTGGGTTTTTGGGAGAGCGTCACGGCGCCAAAGCCCACCACCACCACCACCCCTAACCTCCCTCCACCAATCAAACCCCGCCACGTGTCCTCCCCCTTCTCAGAGGACACATTTTCCTCACGTTTACGTGGGATCTCCCAACTCTCGCCCCTCACAAAATAAAAAATCATCGGTCAGAACAGAATTCCTCAAATTCCCCAAAACGCCATCGTTTCCCCCGCCGCCAGATCTCGGCGAATTCGCAATGCGAGAGCTCCGATTATAGGTCGCCGCCGATGAGCGATCAGGTCACCTAGCCTCCTCGCTGATCTCGCCGGAAGCTTAGGTGAAGATCGCGATCTTGAGCTTCCGCGGCCGGCGACTTTATTTTTTTGTTTTTGTTTTCCTGTTGAAATCCGCCAGTGTTGCTCCCGATGTCGTCGAAGGTGGTGTACGAAGGTTGGATGGTCCGGTATGGACGGCGGAAGATCGGCCGGTCCTTCATCCACATGCGATACTTCGTGCTCGAGTCCAGGCTTCTTGCCTACTACAAGAGGAAGCCTCAAGATAATCAGGTTTTCTATTTTGATAATTGTTTTTTGTTGGAATTAGGTTGAATTGTTTAGTTTGATTTGGATTTTGGAAAGAAGAGAACTTTTAGCATCTTGTAAAAGGAATTGGAAGACAGAAAAAGCTCTTTTTTTTTGTTGTAAATTTGTAATGCGAATCGAATTGGATTTCGTGACAGTCTAAAGTTTTTTCTTTTTGTCCCACTTTTTATTTTTGTTTATTTTTTCTATGTTCTTTGCTTAGGTGCCGATTAAGACTATGTTAATTGATGGCAACTGTAGAGTAGAAGATCGAGGCTTGAAGACTCACCATGGACATGTGAGTTTTTTTTTTTTTTTTTTGAATTTTATTATTTGTTATTTCACTTATTCAAATGATAAGATTAAAATGGTCGAGCTACATTACAAATAATGAGTTCATGCATCTTCAGAATTCTACCGTTTAAACAATGTCATGGTTTTGTAATCTTAAATTTTATTGTTCATGTTTTAGTAAACACGGATTTACATTTCGCTATAGTTTTTAGTTTGCCGGATTTAGATTACCTTGCAGAATTTGATTGTTTTGGCATTCAAAGAGAATGTAGCATTCATTTATTTAGATTTTAGAGCTTCAAACGTTTGTATGGGTTTAAGTCTCATTAAGTATTTTGAGATCGCACTCCACGCGTTTCTCGTTAACTTCAAGTCTGGAACTTGAAAAAATTCAAAATTGTCTTTGAGTTGGAACATACTAAGGCCTCCAGCAGAAATAGAGGAGCAACCAAGAACATTTCTGAAGAAAATTCTCCAAACAGAAGAAGGAAAAGGAACCTGTGTTCCTACTTCCTGGATTTTGAATTGACTAACATGGAGCAAATACAAGCTGCTTTAAGCATGAGTTCAGCAAAAATAAAGTATGAGCTACGTAAGCTTAACCCCAAATTGCTATATACTCTACCCGTTACTAAACACACTATGCAAGCAAGGATCTACATAAAACTAGGTAACAGAAATAAGCTAACAATGAAAAAGTCCTTGGCAGCAAGTAAGCAACTACACAAAAAGGAGATAAGTAGCAGCTGCAAAATGACGCCCCTGCTTCATAAGCTTGGCATAGCTTAGATTAGCTTGCTTAACTTAGCTTACCTTATGTGTGAGTTCAGGGTTTTCGCATTTAGATGCGTGGTATCATTTAGTGCTGACTAATGATATCCTATAGACTCATGCATGACTTGAGGAAAGTTTGCATTGCTTCTTGGAATTTCTTAAGAAAACCTGAGTTATACGTACGAAAGAAAGATAGGAATTTTGCAGGTTCTGTGGAAACATGAGGTTTACAGTTTTTACTTGAAATCCTCTTATTTTTACTTCATGTTATGTAAAACAGTCATCTATCCTTAATTGAGGAAGTATGCACCTCAAATTACGTGATTATTCCTCCATAATTCTTGATATTTTATTTTGGTGTGTGCAGATGGTTTATGTTCTATCTGTGTACAACAAGAAGGAGAAATACCACCGGATTACGGTACGTTAATTATTCCCCTTAGGAACATGAGTGAATGAGCGCTGATGTTGCCATGCTGTTCAGTGCACAATTAGGACAATACAATCAGTAAATTGCTATGTTTAATTGAACTGTCTCATTAGCTCCTGTGCAAGTATTTGTGAACCTTTTGACTTTAATGCGCGAGTATTTGACTTTAATGCCGAAGGAATTGGAATTATTTGGTCATACCCCAGGGGTGGACTCTCGACTACCAGATGATACTTTTGTGCATCACTTATAGACTCATAGTTCGTTAGGACTTAGGATTCAAGGCCTTGCAATGAGATTGGCAGCTGGTCTGGCATAGAATTTGTCATTTGATTTTTTTTAATAAAAGACATGATAAAAAACATTTTTGTTAGAATGTCTGAAGAAAGTACAAACAGGGAGAAAAAGAGAATAATATCCTCCAAGAGGCAAAAATAATGGGGGAAAATCATAACCATATAGTAACTTGGGAATTCCCTTTGAACTAAGATGACTTAACACTAACAATGAAAGATGAACTCAATATTATGTTCAAAATGATCCCTACCATTTCTGTTTTCGTCTTTTAAGGGCTTTAAAATCGATCTTTATAAATATTCTGTGCCGTATGCAATGTCTTTAGTTTCTCGCGATGTTTGTGAGTGTGTCCAAAGTTTGTATGAGTGAGTCATACAATACATCATTGGTAACATCCTCCGTGAAAGTTCTCTATTGTTCCTGTTATTTAAACTAAATATGAAAGCCCGATGTGCAACAGATTTTAGTTTGCCAGATTCATTTTTTTGAAGTTTACTCTTTTTTTTGGTTGGAACTAGCACAAAACACGAGATGAGAAATACTGAGATATGAGTAACAGAGTCACAACACTGGCTTTCTGCTGGCAAATTTTAGCGAGATTCATGATAGGCAAGAAAGGCATTGATCTGCCTTTTGTACGTGGTCGTCGTTATCTTGTCTTATTCATGATGTCCTTGTTCTAAACTCGTAATTGCTAATGTTATGATGCCAACAATCGCTTTGGAAAAATACATTTTGAGTCTCCTGTTTTCTTGTCCAGATGGCAGCATTTAATATCCAAGAGGCACTACTCTGGAAGGAAAAAATTGAACTTGTAATTGATCAGGTATATTTTTGTGATACCTCTTCACATCTAATCTCCATTATATGCTCATTTTTCTCTCCTAACCTCATTATTTGCTTGGTTTAGATATTAGGTTTTTATCTTAGGCAGTTGTATATTAAGTTTTTAGGTATTTCTTTTCTTCATATGTTGTCCTCTGTGTGTGTGTTTGTGTGTTTTGTTCTTTTTTCGTTTTGTTTTATTTATTTTTTTTGTTTTTTTGAAGTTGTGTTTTATGCATACGTTCCTGCCAGGCAGCGATTCATATAGTCTGACTGTATATTAGTGTATGCAGCATCAGGGTTCACAAGTCCCAAATGGTAACAAATATGTTTCTTTTGAATACAAATCTGGAATGTATAATGGGAGGACTGCTTCATCGTCAGATCATGAAAGTCAGTAAGTATTGTTTTCAGTTTTATGTTGTCTTCTTGTGTCCCAGTAATATGGTGATATTGGAGAAAATGTTAAAGAATTAAGTATTCATCAGATCGCACGTTGTGTTGTGTTGATAATTTCTTGACTTTCTGCAGGTTCAGTGCACAAGAAGATGAAGATGATCCTCATCCGAATTTGTTACGAAGAACTACAATTGGAAATGGTCTAAATATATTATATTCTCTTATGGACATTCAGTTTGTTTTGTTCATTCTTTTTCATTCTCTTTCTTAACATCATTATGTTGAACTAAATGGCAGGCCCACCAGAGTCAATATTTGACTGGACAAGAGAGATAGATTCAGATCTATCAAACCAGAATATGAACAATCAAGCATTTTCTAGAAAGCTTTGGCGTCTTCTCCAATGCCAAAATGGTGAATCCCTCTATTCCACCTTAATTATTGTTGTTGTTATCATTATCCTTGTAGATTATGCGACTCTCTTATTAATTATTATCCAAGTGAGGAAATCTTTCTGTGGTAGTGCCATTAAGGATATGTTTCTGACTTCTTCGTTTAATATTGCCAGGACTTCGCATTTTTGAAGAGCTTCTTGAAGTTGATTACCTTGTACGGAGTTGTTTCTTGTTTCCCTTTTCCTGTCGAGAGATTTTGAAAGCATCTTCTGGTTTAAGATTACAACTATTCTAAATAGTTTTATTTATGCAGCCAAGGAGCTGTAGTAGAGCAATGAAGGCTGTTGGTGTGGTAGAGGCTTCCTGTGAAGAAGTTTTTGAGCTTTTAATGAGCATGGATGGAACTCGGTTTGAGTAGGTGTTTTCCTCTTTCAGCTAAAACTTTTCACAGAGTAATGCAAAAGGCCCATTTATATTTTTCCCATCTGTATGCAAACAGAAACAAAAGTTTTCTCATTTAGTGCCGTTTATGAGGATATGTTTAACTCCATGATACTCTCTCTCTCTCTCTCTCTCTAAATTATTATCTGAGTTGGTGACGGAAAGGGGAATGAAACTGTGAATTATGGAGAGAGATAAGAGCAAAGAAAGAGGTGGATAAATGTTGCCATTTTCTTTTGTGAAAATGTGCACAATGAGATGTATATATTTTTTATTTTTTACCTGTATGCTAGCATTTGGTGTTAACATCTATGTTTGAAGGATGATGATCCCCACACTAGAGTTCATGTATGCACATGCACTTTATAAAGTTGAGCTACTCACTGCTGTCACTGATTTAGCACTAGTATGCTAATAATGGATAATTATAGCCCCGAATATTCCTGTAACTCTATGATTGGCTTATGGTTCATTCCTCGACACATATGGTTTTTCAATGTACTTTTGCATTGTGTGCAGGTGGGACTGCAGTTTCCAGTACGGTAGCTTAGTGGAGGAGGTAGATGGCCATACAGCAATTCTCTATCATCGACTACAGCTGGACTGGTTCCCAATGTAACCGTTTGTTTGCATCCCACGTTCAGTATTGTAGCATTATTTCTAATTTAAGTTATTAGAGTTTTATTCGCAAAAAAAAGCTATTGGAGATTTTTCCCCCTGCATCTGTTGAGTTCTTCAGCTTAAAGCCTGAATTATATTTATGAAAAATACTTTTAGTTTATGTAAATTCATGAAGTCCTTTTTCTCTTCTTTAGGATAGTCTTACCAGTACAACTAATTTTGTACAAGGTTCTTTGAGTTCATCTAGGGCTTTGGAGTGTTCTGAAACATTATGAAATCTTAGTTTTTGATCCTTCACAAATCAGTGCTGTTGCTGGTTTTGAAGGTGTTCTTTTTTTTTTAATATAATTATTATCATTAAAATAAAGTAATAAATTGCTCTTGCAGGTTTGTCTGGCCTCGCGATCTTTGCTATGTTCGCTATTGGCGTCGAAATGATGATGGGAGTTATGGTAAGCATCTTGCTTATCATCGTGTTTCAACCTTTGACTTGTTCCTTTGGAGAACTCACCAAGATTTCTTGTTACCACGCAGTTGTGTTATTTCGTTCTAGGGAACATGAAAACTGTGGTCCCCAGCCCGGATATGTGCGGGCACATATTGAGAGTGAGTTCATAATTTCTTCAATTAGGCCAAGTATTTTGTTCTTTCAGTTTAAATTAGGCAGTTATAGATTTGAATTTCCTCAGGTGGAGGGTTTAATATTTCTCCTTTGAAACCTCGAAATGGGAGACCCAGAACGCAGGTTCAGCATCTTATGCAGATCGATCTGAAAGGATGGGCTGTGGGTTATGTATCATCATTTCAGCAGCATTGTGTCCTTCAGATGTTAAATAGTGTTGCTGGTAACTACCTCCATCTTGTATATTCATTGGTTTTCATTTTTTCTTTTAATTCTTACATTATGTTAGGTTTTGATATTTTTAGAGTTTGTTATCGCTTGGAGGAGATATCAATGTGCTTCTTGATTGGAGAGGTTGTATGTAGTGATTTGGAGTTTTCGTGTCTGTTGGTTGTTTTGTTCTTTGGCTATTTCATGCTATCTTTTTTCTGCCCTCTAGAACTGCTTGTTCTCTCTTGCTTTTCTGCACTCTTATTTACTTAGTTAATGTTTCCTCATAAACAAAAAATGTGCTTGTCACTTTAAATGAGATAATCTGAGTTCTTTACTTCCCTTTTTCTTTACAATAATCAAGTTTTGCGCGGAGGGTGTGAAACAGGTAGGTCTTTTTCTTTTCTTCTTTTTTATTTTTATTTTTATTTTTATAAGAAACAACCTTCATTGGTAATAAAAATAAAGTACAGCAGAGGACAAGAAGTCCTTACACAACATGGACAAAGATTTAACAGACAAAATTACAATACATCCAAATCTAACTCAAAATGAGATCCCAACCCCTCAATAAATCCGAGAATGAAAGATCTGCAAAATCTTTATCTTGAGATGTTCACAATGCTACCCAATAATTTAAATGATCCCAAACACTAGTAACATCATGTCTTTCTTTTTTTAAACTGAAGAATTCATCACATTTTCTTTTTACTAGAAAGATATGCTATTAAATATGGAAGAAGCTCAAACCTGGGGATAAGACTGCGTTAATCATGTTTTTCTTTTGTTAAACTGAAGAATTCATCACATTTTCTTTTACTTGAAAATATGTTTGACTTGGATGATATTTTGTTCCTGGTTCACTACATTTATAGAATTGAAACTCCTTGTTCGTTGGCTATCTAAAGCTGATAAATAGTTTAGCTATATGGTATACTCATTTATTAATTCAATTTTCTTCCACTGACTCTAAGAAGGTAAAATCTATAAAATTTAGAGGTAATTACATAAATATAGCTTCTATTTTTTTTCCTCAATTTATCCTTTTACTTTAGAAATTACAAAGCTATCCTTTGGATTTGAAAAACTTGTTTCAATTTTATCCCTCACACATTTGATTCAATTTTATCCCTCACACATTTGATATTTTGTTTTAGGGCTTTTCTGATCTTTAAATGTTTAACTTATTTTTCAAGAACTATTTAAGGGTATTTTTGTCCTTTTTTGCCTTGTTATTTTCATTCACAAAGTGTGCGAGGGATGAAATCAAACCAATTTTTCAAACCCAAATCATACAGTTTCTAAAAACGTATGGATAAATTGGGCAAAAGTAAAAAATTAACCATTAAATTTGTAAAAATGTACGCTGAAGCAGTGAATCACATCCTCTTCAGTCGTCGCCAGCTAGGCTTTTTTCTATATCTCTCTCTCCCCCACTTAACCCCTGCAAATTTTCTTTTCCTATTCTTGCTCTCCAATCACCATTTTATTGCGCCAGATCAATGACATTGGTCTGGCACCCCAGTCTAGGCCTCATCTACTACCATTACCACTCCTACTATTTATACGAACCATGGAAGCTTGAGAAGTGTATATGACTTTCTGAGCAAGAGCGAGAAAGAGAGGTACAAATAGAATCAATGGAGAAATCCTCTCTCGCTGATTCACTATACTCTTCTCTCTATTTCTCTCTGCCTATTCCCTGTCTTCCTCTTTGAAGCTCTCTCTCAAACCACTTTCGCTATCCCCACCTCTGAACCCCCAAGGCCACTCTTCAGATTTTATCTCTCTTCTTGGCCCAAACAACGGCCTTCAACTCCTCATCGATCAAGCCTCTTGTGACCTAAGGTCACTTTGTTGCTGCTTGGTGACTGTTATGTTTTATTCCCGTGTCTTAATTTGGTTATTTTCTTTAATATCTTATCGTTTTTCCTGGCCATCACTTTTTTTTATTTGTTTCATATTTTTGTTATTACTTATTAGTAATTGCATGGCTCGTAAGAAATAACTGGAAACAGGGTGTGTGAGAATTTGTCGTTCTCCTAGTGGCAATTTTGTTCTTTATAATGTTTGTCTCAAAAGATGCATGCTTTCCTAATATTAGAATGCCATCACTTTTCTAAATGTTTGTCTTATTGCAGGATTACGTGAATGGTTTGCTCAATCAGATGAACGAAGTGCTCCTTCAAGAATCCCAGTAATGGTCAATATGACTTCTGCATCCGTTTCATCACAGATGAGTCAAAAACTAAACGAGGATCAAGTAAATTCTGCAAACCGAAATTCAGTGATGATTGATGAATACTCTGATGAGGATGAAGACTTTCAAATTGCTGAGGCCGAGCAAGAGGTTCCATTCGTGCTTCTGTAGAAAGTTCTGATGTTTATATAGTTCTAAAGAGTTAATATTCTTAATGTATTCTTTTTCGTACCTTTGCAGGCATACCAAAATGGACACGAGAGTGAAGTCAGGAAAATAGGTAGTGTTAACAGTTTCTGTTTTGTTTTATTGCAAAATTGTATGTAGTGGTAAGTTTTGATGCTAACTGTAATGATTTTCTTGTTATGAACCTCTAGAAGAAGAACCAGCGGCACAAATTGACTTATCCTGTTTTTCGGGTAATCTACGGCGTGATGACCGTGATAAAGCTCGTGATTGCTGGAAAATTTCTGATGGCAACAACTTCAGAGTCCGTAGCAAGCATTTTTGTTACGACAAAACAAAGGTTTACCACTTCTCTTGAATCCTTCTATATATATATATATATTTATTCCTTTGAATAATTGAATTTCTTTTGGCTTGTACTCTTATTCGGTTATTCCATTGGCAATATGCATATGAAGATTCCTGCAGGAAAACATTTAATGGATCTGGTAGCAGTTGATTGGTTTAAAGACACAAAGAGGATGGACCATGTTGCAAGGCGTCAAGGATGTGCAGCACAAGTATGTACACTAGAAGCTTTCCCTTGGGTTAATGCATTTTTCTGTTAACTGCTGTCAATAATAGCCTGTTTAAATGCACATGCCACTATGCTCCTCTCTGGTCCTTCAAGTCTGTTTTGTACTTTAGTTGTTTAGTAGCTACTATGTGATTAATATAAAGAGCCTCTTGCTAACTTTATGCATGGATTAGTTCCTTTCCCTTTCTTGGATGGTATCTTGAGTATATTTTGCTTAAATCGCACAAACAAAATATTAGCTTTCTTCTGTTTAATGGAAGCAACTTTGTAGATATATCTATATTTTTTACTTTATTGTCAATTAACAGAACGGCTTAAATTAAATGTAATTTCAATCTTGTTGTAACTTTTCATTGGACTGTTAGTTACGATCTTTCTTTGCAAATATTTGTTTAGGTTGCCTCTGAAAAAGGGCTTTTCTCCATTGTCATAAATCTGCAAGTAAGTTGCTTTCTTCATTTGGATGTGAATTTATTTATTTATTTTCATCATTATTTGTGTTCTGCTGAAATTTGGTTGTGATATTTGAAATGGAAACGTGCAAGTTAAGAAGTGAATAACACCATAGTTTTACAGGTCCCTGGATCAACGCACTACAGTATGGTATTTTATTTTGTGACAAAGGAATTAGCACATGGTTCCCTGTTGCAACGGTTTGTTGACGGTGATGATGAGTTCCGAAATAGTAGGCTAAAGCTCATCCCATCAGTTCCGAAGGTACCGTTGGCTCCTTTGGAGAGCTTTATTATAAAAATTCTGTTTCCTCTATACGTTCTTGGATTCAGCTGTGCCAGAATTTACTGACCTCTTAAAAAAATATATATTTTTTGGATTTTCGCTCCCGAGCTTAGACTTGTTACATAGGAGTGGTGAGGCGGCTTATGGGATTTTTCTTTCCCTTATATGTCAAGCCATTCCTCTGCAATTTAGCGTGTTACTTTCTTGGAACTGCATGCAATAACTCATTTCTCAACACTCACTGATTAAAAAATGTTTGCTAGCCAAAGGGGTACGATAGCATCTGAGTATCATTTTGATGAAGCTAGATTTGCTTATGTGAGTTTAATGGTATTTCTTTGCCTTGGTCGTAAGCGCCACATGTGTCTCATGTTTTCTGCTTTATTCAGTTTATACTTTTTCTTTAATTTCCCCCTTCTGGGCTACTTTCCAACTACACATGTAGAGCTATAGAAATAGGAAAAGGTAATGTCACTTGGGTTTTATTTTTTAATTTTTTTATTATGGAACCATGCAGGGTTCATGGATTGTTCGACAGAGCGTTGGTAGCACTCCATGTTTGTTAGGAAAAGCAGTCGATATCAACTATATTCGTGGTCCCAAGTACTTAGAAGTAAAGACTGATTATTACTTATTTATGTGTAAATATATATGTACATGAATATATGCTGACACTAAAATGCACACATGCACACCTTCTGATGCTAGGCTAGATGATCAGCCAGATGATTATGTGCCGTCATGTTTGACAAACACTGTTCTTTTTGTAGATTGATGTTGACATTGGTTCTTCAACTGTTGCTAATGGTGTCCTGGGGCTGGTAATTGGTGTGATTACGACATTGGTGGTTGACATGGCATTCCTTGTACAGGTATGTCTGTTCATCATATAGATTATGCACATATTACGAGAATGAGAAAGGCAGTAATTCTGTGAATCAAAATGTTTCAATGAGAAAAGAAGGGAGAAACTATTCTCAGCAAGCAAACAACCCATTCATTCATTTCGTTGCTGTATCATCCATCAAACTAAAAAACATCACAAAGGACAGGAATTCCTAAATTCCTTTGAAGAAGAAAGCCATAAAGAAAGTGTTACTCCAAAGTAACACTTTGTCCACCAAGCAAATCCTTCCATACCTCTCCAACTAAATGAACCAACATATCACTGCACATTTCATAGAACCTCAGGCGCAGCGTGAGAGTTTTTGCTACATCCAGAACTACTTTTAACAATAGATGAGCAAAATAATTCAGTATCAACCACAAAAATTTAATTTATTATCAACGTGCTTTAATTTCTTAGAAATATGGTATTGTAAAAACAGATGTCGAAATTTGTCCTTTTTAGTAAGGTGTGTTCTTTACAATAACCAGTTAATGCAACTTATGTATCTATGGAGCTAAAATCTGGACCTAAATCTGAACCGCCAATTTTTGTTGTGAAAGTTGACTTCTAGTTGAAATCTTAAAAATGAGAGTGAGGTGTGTCTGGTGACATTCTATGCGAAATGCTACAACATAGAAACTTGATTCTTTCTCAGTCTTTACTCTATATCACAATTGGATTACCGTTGTCTGGTGAAAATGACAAGTTTGATTATGTTAGCAGTATAAGTTTGAAATCAGAGTATTAGAGTTGCTAAACAAGACAGGTTTTATATTTGTTTGATTAATTGAACTAATCCGGCAGTGGGTCTCTCCTATTGCCTGCCGGCCTTCATTGAGGAACCTCTTTAGCATTTAGCAGTTTTTTGTTGCTTCATGTCCCTAGTGGACCTGATCTGGGAAGTGGTTTCATATATATATATATATATATTTTTTTTTTTTCACAGGCAAACACTACAGGTGAATTACCCGAGCGGCTAATTGGTGCCGTACGTGTTTCTCACATAGAGCTCTCATCTGCCATAGTCCCTAAGCTGGATCCAGATCCGTCTTGACTAACCGAAAGCATTTCTCCCAACTGATTTCATACAAAACCATTTGTTCCGATATGCATGTGATGCGTCCTGATTTCATTGCTATATCTCAAGTTGAGCAATGAATATCATCAGTTTTTTCAAGTGAGATTTTTGCATAAATAGTGAAAAGGAGCGTGTTCATTGGCAATAAGGTTACAGCACCACGTTTATTTGTTTATATATATATAAATATTTTTTCCTCAAGTTGAATTCATTATTGTCCATTCTATACTTGTTCACGTGTGTATCCACAAACAAGTCATAGATGTCAAGTGATTTTGATTTGGCAGGGAATTGGCTTCATGGTACAGGTGGCGATAGCTAATTTTTGTGGGGAGAAAACGTTTATTAAATTGGAGGCACTAATGACTAATTTTGTTCACCAATTGAAATGGCAGCTTCATAATCTCAAAATTTGGTGTTAGAACACTAATTATTTTTATTACTTTGTCTAAGCAAACGAAAGCGGTTTTACTCTACTCCGGGATAAGAGTGTGGTCTTCAGCTCTAGCATTCTCTCTTGAACTGTGGTCTGTGGAAGATAATATACTTGATGAAACTTTTCCTTTTTGCGAATGCATTGTTTTTTGTTTTGGTGCTAAGGAATTATTTAAGAGACATTCATTACGTGAGTTCTGCATCTTTATATGTAATATATGATTTGTTTGGAAACTACACCTCCCATATCTTAAAAGTTAATTTGAGCAAAAGCCAACTTGAAAAGGAGGATGAGTTAGAACATAAATGCATGAATCGATTTGACAGATATTCTCCAATTAAATCGCAAAATTTAATACTCGAGAAAATGGATAGTAATAGAGAATCAATTTTGTTACAAGGAATAATGCTTGTTACAAACTATAACCGTCGAATCTTAATCACATGATCTCCTCAAAAAAAAAAAAAAAAAAAAAAAGCAGTGCTTTTAGAACACCATAAAAGAAGAAGCAACACTAGAGAGATTAGCCGATTGTTTATCACCCCTTCATTTTGCACTCTTCGTTAAGTCTCTTTTCTTTGTCGCTAGAGTGAAAGCAATAAAAAGGACCTTAAACTGTTGTGTCATATAGGAAATCTCTAAAAGCATCCAAAGCAGCCGAAGAACTAATTGGAAAGCCATTCTCAAATTTAGCTGCGAGTGTAATTGCTCGTTGTTTTGCCTCTCCATCATCCATCAATCTCTCTATTCCCTGAACAATGTCCTCTTTCTTCATCTTCTCAGTAAAATCATGAGAAACCATGTATCCCACTTTTAGGTGGGCTACCACCAACTTTGCATTGTGATATTGGTCCCCTCTAATGGGCCACACCAAGAATGGCACACCCCGCCCAATTGCTTCCACTGTCGAATTCCAACCGCAGTGAGACAAGAACCCGCCCGTCGAGGGGTGGCTCAGTATCAACAACTGTGGGGCCCACCCACGTACTATCAAACCCCTTTGGCCCACTCGGCTGTCCAGTCCATGAGGAAAATAGCCTTCTTCAACCGAGTCTGAACCCAGTGGCATCCGAGGCCCCGGTTTACCTGAACCGGGTTGGATCACCCATATGAATGGTCGGGTTGACGCTTCTAATGCATCGGCCAATTGTGGGTAGTCCTCAATTGAGGGGCCCACCTCAGAGCCGAAAGACACGTATAACACCGAACCACGTGGTTTTGAATCTAACCATTGGATCACCTCATCCTCCGTGACATTCGACTGTCGATTATTTCGAATTTTGTGATCATGGACGATAGAACCGACAGATTTCCAATATTGTTCGGGCAAAAGTGGGCCCACGCCCCAGACTGGCTTCCCAATTTGACTAGATATGTACTCGATGAACGGACGCTCGAGATCATCATATGTGTTGATCATCAGTGCAATGGATCCCTTAATTCCGTCTAACCATAGCGGGTGATCACCCGGTTTGGGCGGGCCCTTTCTCTGTGACCATGGCCCACCGAAGGGTGGCGGTGGGTCTGGTGGGGTAGAACCCAAGAATGGGCCTGGCTGTCCAGCACTATGATGTGTTGCCCGGTGGCCCGGCGGCCTATGATGTTGTTGTTTAGTGTCCAAGTAAGTGACGCCCATTTCTTCCGGTAGTCCAGGCAACAAACGGACCTCCCCGGGTTTGACATCAATCGGGTGGGCCTTCCAACGGGCATACTCCATGGCGACAGAGCACGCGCCAGAGGTGAAGAACCCAACCGTTGGAACTTCAAATTTCTGGAAGATCTCAGCCGTCCAGTCCATCATAACATCAACGACGGCACAAGCAGGCTGAACGCCATCGGGGCCCGTTGTTCGGGCCTCGAGGAGGTTCTCAAGGCCCATTCCCATACTGTTGCGGTGCCCATGGTGGTGATGGGTCGGGTCATCAGAACCCGGAAGCGTAGGATCCCGCACAGAAGAAGGGATTTCGGCTATTTCAACACGTGGATGTTGGCGAAGAGAGGCGGGAACTGAGGAGGAGAGGTTGGAAGGAATAACAAGGACGGTGTTGAAGTCTCGGGAAGCTACTTGTTTGCAGAGCTCCATGCTTGGAAAGAGATGGCCCTGCCCAAAAAATGGCACTACCCATATCTTCTTTGCCATTTTAATTCTCTCTCTAAGATTTCTGTGTCGATATATATATATATATATAGATGAAGAGGAAGAGGAAGAAAAGTGAGAGACAAACGTGTAGGAAAAGCTTGGGGAGCAAGTAAGCAGAGATTGTGAAGTGAGAGAAGGAATTAGAGAGGGTACTCGTCTTTGACTCGTATTGCAACTTGCAAAAAAAGAACACAATAATACTGATTGCGCGTTGCTTTCTGTCCAAGTGACACAGAAATTGTCTTCATGTATTGAAGACGAAAAAAAGAAAAAAGGAAAATTGTGTGAAAATTGGAAAAGTTGGTCGGCAAGATTTTGTTTTTTCAGAAGGCTGGTGAAATAATGAAATATTGGATAAGATTTAGGTCTCGTTCATTTTGTCGATTTGAGTTTAAAATTTAAATTTTATTACGGTAAAAAACTTTAAAAAAAGACATTTTTTTTATTCTATAATAAAAAATTCTCACATAAAATTAAATATCAACTCGAATTAAAAATTTAAATCAATAAAATAAACGAAATTTTAACCTATTAAAGGTGGGGTTGACTTGCGAAGCATAAGAACTAAAATTTCATTTTGAAAGTTCGTTGGCAACTTGGCATAGACAATATGCCTTTTTCAGTAAAGACGGTGATTGGAAACTTCTCTCCTTCGTACCCACTCGCTTTAATTTAGAAGATGTTTGGTAGATGGATTCGTTCCCTGATTCGAATTATGATTCATGATTTGCTACAGTATTTTAAGCATTTGAACCCACTAGAGATTGTGATATTAGGGCGTATTCAGTTGCATTTTTAAGTTAGGGTGGCTTGAGTATAAATTTTGAGTTATAATTTGAGTTGAAGTTATAACTTGAGTTTGTATTTGGTTGTGGACATTTGAGTTGGAAGCGTTTGGTTGGTAGATTCGTGATATGATTCAAATCATGGTTCGTGGTTCGCTACAATATTTTATGGTTTGTGTTGAGAATTTATTTGAGTTTGTGTTTGGGTGAGTAAAAAATTGAGTTTGAATTTAGATAGTATTCTTAAAAAAAATTCAATGACGATAGACAATTTTAATAGGGTATATGGATGAGATTTTGTTCATCTCTTCATTGTGAACACATAAAAAAAATCAATCGGAGTTAAAACGAAAAAGTTATAATATTTTAAAATTTATGGGAGGAAAGAGAAGATATTATTTATTAATTTTTTTTTTAAAATTATGGTTGAACTTGAATAAATGTGAATCAAGGGCTAGGGCTGAACTCAAAAAATCCGGCAGAACTTAAGTCTTTACTTGAGTCTTCAGTTGAGTACGTGTCTGACGAACACCAACTTGGACTCACTTCCTAACTTGAGTTTGGTACGAGGATTCAAACCATGATGATTCTAATCATGATTTTAGAACCAGAACCATGATTCATGATTTTGGGTTCAAATCATGATTCTGAAACTATGATTCAGAATCAGGAGTTTGAATCACCTTCAATCAAGGGGAGGGTGGTTTTAGAATCATGAGTGATTCTGGTTTAAAAGATCACATCAGATTCTGAATCATGATTCAGAATCATCCAAACCAAACACTGATTTAAAATCATGATTCTGGATCCATCTACCAAACGAACCCCAAGTCTTTACTTGAGTCTTCACTTGAGTACGTGCCTGACGAACACCAACGTAGACTCACTTTCCAACTTGAGTTTGGTTTTCTTGAGTTTAAGGAGCAAATGAGCACACCCTATATTATCTTCACTTATTTGGACTTTTTCGATACAATGTCATATTATAACGTGTCAACCCTAAATTTTGAGATTTGAGACGGAGAAAAGTTACTCTTTAATAAAATGCTATTTTTATTATTAACTTTGACATTTAGACGTTATTAGTTGATATATTGACTTTTTCATTGAATAATATTAATCATTTTTTTTTTTCAAATTATTTAAAAATAAAAAAATTTAATTGTAATAGTTATAAACTTTTTGATATAGTATTGAAATAACATTCTACCTTATGATTCAAAATAGAATAGTGTATAGCATATTTCATTTTTTACTTTTTTTGTGTGCCAAATAGAACATTTACAATTGCTTTTACATTAGAGATGTCTAAGGGCATATTTGGTGCACCATATTATATTGTATTGTATAATTTTTTATATAAAAACGGTGTTTAGTTTGTAGTAAATTATATTTATACTATGTTTACTATCATAATGTATTTATGTATTAGTTTGTAATCATATAAAATTTAAGTCTAATCACAACGTAACTCGGCTTCAATCTCAATCTAAACCCAACATTAGGAGCAGGCAATGAAGAAGGTAGAGTTGTTTAATAGGGATATTTTTGCAATTTTTTTTAAAATGGGTCAAATTATAATTTTCTATTAAGGGGTAAAATTATAATTTAGAAAAAGTTTTGGTGGTCAAAATATAATTTTAAAAAGTTAAGGAGTCAAAATATAATTTTTAAAAATTTGAGGGGTCAATATAATTTTTAAAAATTAAGGACTAAGTGTAACTTTTGAAAAATATAGACCCAACATCGCTTTGATTCCGAAATTTAACCTCATCATCAATCCTAAAACCCGATCACGACTCTTGGTATTTGTTAAATATTTTATATGTTTTATAAAGTTAAATTGCATAATACGATCTAATGCATAGATTTTTACCCGTATTAAATATCACATTATGTATTGTATTAAATTTAAATTTCATTTATACAATGTATGAAATGTTGCCAAAACATTGTATTATTCTTCAATAATACAATATAAAGTGCTTATACAGTATACCAAACACGCCCTAAAATCACTTCTATTCATAGCAATCATATACGAAAATCACAATCTCTTTTTGTTCGAATAATGTAGAAGATGGATCTATTGAGGGTTTTTTTTTTTTATTTATAGAGGATTTTAATTTAAATGATTGGTAAAGTGTGGATTCAATTGATGAAGGAAATACGAGGGAAAAAAACAGTAAAAGAAAGACATGAGAGCTGCAAAATTGTGGTTCTTGTTGCACTTTTATTCCCATAAGACAACTACATCATCATTCATACATTTTAATCCAAAGGCTTAAATTTTATTATCCATTGATCAGGAAAAGGTACCATTCCTATTTTATTTTTATTTTTAAGAAAACTATATGTGCATTCTTTGTATTGGCACTTTTTCTTTACATGAAAATCAAGCTTCATAAAATTTTCAAACAAAAATTCTGGAATATTATGATTTTCATTTTGTCATTTCAAGTAGATAAGTTCATACAAATTTAAAAAAAAAAAATAAAAATCCAGTAAAAAATTGAAAATAAATACCAAAAAAGGAAAAAAAAAACTAAATGAAGGTGTATATATAAAAATTATAATAGGGACATATGAAAGCCAATAAAATATTGGAAGTAGCTAGTCAACATTTTGCAATCCTTCCATTATTTGTGTGGGGTCCTTTTCGTGATAAAATCCGCAAAATCCAATGACCTTGTTGGAAACCCAAGCTCGAATGCTCCACGCAGTGCCGTGGAACGTTTCTTTTATCTCTCTCTCATTAGCCTCTCAATTCCCTCCATTATGTCCTCCTTTTTAACCATTTCTAATAAATCCTCTACAACTCTATAGCCTACATTGAGAATGTGGCAATTTGGGCCATAATACGAAAAATAATTCAGAATCTGTACGAAGTTATTGAGTTTAAGTTTACTATAAATGAATTTGAATTATAAACAATTTGAGTTAGGGTTAACCACTTAATATGAAGTGACACAAATTAACACAATTTATTATATGTGTCATCTGTAATTTAATACTATGTAATATAATATGAAAGTTTATATGACATATTAAATACAAATGATATGAATTTTAATATTTGTAGGTAAAATTCATTTATTTTTCTGAAAAAAAGATAAATTAATTAATAAACATGTTAAATCTGTCGTGATCGTGTTAAATAAATCATTATTATATTAATTATTTATTTAATATAATAATTTAAACTGATTATGTAGGTTGACACGATTAATAAGTGAATCGTATTTATGTTGATATTTTTGACACGTTTAATAAACGAGTAGTGTTTAAATTGATATTTTTTAACACGATTAATAAACAGATTGAAACGAACACGACTCACTAACACAAATTGTCATTAACGAGAGGCCTGTGAAGTGCCACGTGAAGGTCCACTACGTCTTCTTTTGAGATGACGAGGGAAGGGAACGGAAAGTGAGAAGAGAGGAGGGAATGGCGAGGGTAGTATGGTAATTCCGAGAGGCAAGGCAGGGATGGAGATGTCCTTGCCTAGAACCCGTAAACACAGAGATCTCATCACCCATGTTTTTTCTCCTAAGCTTCAGAGAAAATAATAATGAAAAAGTCAATACAAGAAGCAAAAAACATATATTAAATTATATTAAATTCACAGCTTACTAACTTACCACAGAAACTAGTCATCACCTGAGTTAGGAAGGGTTCGTTTGGTTGGAGGATTCAAATCATGTGATTTGAACTATTTTTGATTTACGTGTATTTTTTGTGAGAGAAAATACTGTAACGAACCACGAATCATGATTCGAATCAGGGAATGAATCACTCTACCAAACGCTCCCGAAACTTTCCTGTTTGTTTGACGAGAAAGTCACTGTTTTAATTTTTGCGGGAATTTTAGCCTCCTGGCGGTAGATTCATAAACAATTTTTCTTTTAAATCTTCGTTGAGAAAAACATTCTTAACAGCTAATTAGTGTAATGGCCAATTATAATTTGTTGCTAAGGATAATATTACCTGAATGGAATTTATTTTGATAACTGGGATAAATGCTTTTTTGATAATTCACCTCATATATTTGAGTAAAACTCTTAACCACAAATTTCGTTTTATATCTCTCTATACTTCTATTATTTTTGCACTTTATTGTAAATACTTTAAAGTTATATATGATTTTCTATGAAATTTTTTTTTAACACAATAGAAAAAATTAGATTTAAATTTTTACGAGAGTTTTTTATTATTTTTTACTGCAGTAAATTAGAATTACATTTATTTTTATTAATATTCATTAATTATCTTCGCCACGTGTAACACTCTGGCTGCTTCCAAACCTCAACAACTGAACTCTCTTTCTCTCTCTTCAACTCTCTCTCTCTCCCCAAAACACAGTACTTTAGTTCATCAAAATTGAAAAGAAAAATGCGATTAATTGCATCAAAAGTGACCAGTGCCATTCCTTCTCTTCCAAGTTCCCATGTAAGAAACAAATTAGTATTTTATTAAAAAAAAATACTTGTTTTTGTTTAGTTTTAATTTCTTTTTTCTAAATTATTGTTTATTTTGCAAAGTGCAGGCCTTTAATGACTCGAGAAATTGGGCACCAAAAAATTATGGGAATTTGGAAATGCGAAAAGCTGGGAAACTTTGGAGTTCTGTTAAGGGAAATGGCAATGCTTCCGTGGAACTTGATGTCCCATTCCCTCGAGACTACTCCGAGCTTCTTGAACAAGTAAATAAATATTACTACTTGCATTTCATCTTTTTAAGCTATTTTAAACAAATTCTTTATTAGTTTAATTCACAATCACGAATTATCAAAATCACGAATTTAGTTGATAATTCTTAGCTTCTCATTATCAATATGGTATTATAAGTTCCTTCAAATGATTAGCAAAAAAAAAATAAAAAAAGAAAAGTGTGAAGAAGTTGTTTTATTATTAATTTGTGGTTAGAACAGATTAAACTTTTTTTTTTTTTTTGATGAATAAGAATAACGGATTTAACTTGGTATGCTTGGTCGTTGGATCATACTTAGAGAATGTTACACACATTGTACGCTTATAAGCGTTGCAAACATGGTGTTAAGAGAAGGGTTATTTTATTTTATTTTTTTCTCCTCGAACTAAATAAAACGTGCTACAATACACTAGTTTTGATTTTTTTTTTCTTTTTTTTTACGTCAGTAATAACTTTAAGAATTAGTATAATTACCACAAACGATTACAGCATTATCATAACTACTGATAATTTCTATAATAATTAGAAGAATAGGACATGACAATGACTTAAAATAATCAAAACCGGTATTATCCTCGAAATAGATTTTCATTATATACTATAGAAAATATTTTCCCTTAATAGAATGACTATTTGGAATGGAGAATGACTAAGAACATCGAAGAAAGTTTCTCGGTAGAAAAGCTTTAAATGCAGAACAGATACCAACAAAACAAAAAAAAAAAAAGATCATAGGGGCACATAAAACAGAGTGAGCAATGCATGTTCATTAGATTATGTTTGACAAGCTGTTTTACAAAGAAGTTTGGTGCATCTCCAACAAGCACGTTTTAAAAGAGTATTGTCTTGTCTTCTCATTTTGCAGTTCTCTTAACCGATTTCAAGGTTCAGGAATGAACTCTCTGGTTTGTTGTTTTGTTGAAGCTCTAGCATTTGGCAAAACTGTTTACTCATTGCTGTTTGTTATTGATAGGCCAGAAAAGCAACTTCATTGGCTTTGAAAGATAGCAGACAGTTGATGGTGAGTAGGTATATTACTTGGTACTTGTAGGAGTTGTTGTTTTACCCTACCGGTACGAACTGTTATTTTAATTATTAGATTAGTTTTTCAATGGTTTGTTGTGAGTGTTCACATTACAAATTTACATCACGTGACACAGAACTGCTCCTACATACAAATCAGAACATTGCAAAGCTAATCCAACGGCTAAAGTTCCTATTGGTAGGGTTAAATAGCAGTTCCTATCATAAAAGTCCCCTTAGAAATGTAAAGTGCTTTTATTAGCAATATAAAGTGCTTTTATTAGCAATGAGCTTTTGACTCAAAAGTTTTTATTACAGGAGATTGAATTCCCAACTGCTGGGCTCCAATCTGTACCAGGTTTGTACATGTGAATTATGATACCTCTATCTTGATTCTCGGTCGTCAGATTGTATTGGATCTCACTTTATGGAAGGCTCATTGCAGGTGATGGTGAAGGAGGAATAGAAATGACTGAAAGCATGGTGTTAATCCGCGACTTTTGTGACGGCTTCATAGATTCAGAGAAAGCTAGGCGAACCAGAATAGTATTTTTTCTTGATTCATAAAAATATTCTTTCTTCCCCTTCCCTTGATAGTTTCAATATGTTTACTGGTGTCTATAATTTTGTTGACATACAGTATCTAAGGCTAGGGGCTACAAAAGACAATCCAAAACACAGATTAGTTCAGATTAAACTGATCTAAAATAACTCGTGGTTCACCAAGTCCTTTTATGCTAATTTAGTAATAGAATAAATTCCTCTTTATAACATTTGTTTTACTGAATTGTGAAGCTTGTTCCAAAAAAAATGTTAACCAATTATTTAATAGTTTAGTAAAGGCTTAATGGTGAATTTGTTTAAATAGCATGTTTGTAGACTGATATCAATCAGAGTCGTTCATTTAAGTTTCTAGACTGAATTGTGATTTAATAGCATGCATTGACAAATATAGTTTCTTTTGCAACTTTTCAGATTCATGGATAAACTTGGATCTTATGAAAAAAAAATTGTTTGAATTTTGTAGTTTTGTTTATATTTATATGTAACATTAGAAGCAATAATAGGGGAGGAAACGTATAGATAGGTTGGACTCTTTATATAGTTACCTGACTTATTATCCTGTAGCCAATCTAATGGTTTTATCATCTCCCTTATAGCTATTTTGCAACTTAATGAAAAATTTCCCATGGAACTGCCAGTTTTTCCCCGAGGCCAATGAGGTTACATTTGCAAGAAATTCAGCCTTTGGAGGAGCTTCCTTCAAGTTAGACTACTTGACGAAGCCATCGTTCTTCGAAGACTTTGGTTTCGTTGAAAAGGTGAAAATGAAAGACCGCGTGAAGCCAGAAGACGAACTATTCCTTGTTGCCTATCCGTACTTTAATGTCAATGGTAGTTCCAGAACTCCCATCTAATACCAATAACCTAGTATTGGATACCAATGTCTGTTGTTATCTCATGATTCAGAAATGCTTGTTGTTGAAGAGCTCTATAAAGAAGCAGTCACGAACACAACCCGGAAACTAATTATATTCAATGGAGAACTCGACCGTATTAGATCTGGATGTATCCTTTTCCTGTTTAGAAATGTTTGACAAGTCCATGAATTCAATTTTACTTGGTTATTTTAGGAGCTGGAGCTATAGATGCTAAGATTAAACAGTGTTTACATCCCGGTCATTGTAGAGTTTTATCAAAATTGTCCAATAATTTTCATTTATTGTGCTTGGTGTTGGTTCATATGTCTCTTCATTCTTCTCATCTATAACAAATAATTTTCATATGCATGACCCTCACACATGCCACCAACTCATAAATATTTGTACTAATAGCTAGCTTCAAGTATGTGTGTCAGTTTGTTAGCTCCAATCTTTCAAGTGAAATAGGAACTTTTCTGAACTGATATGATATGGTCTGATACAACTTGTAGATTAGTAGTTTAATAGGAAGATTTTAGGGTAAGACACGTTGTTTTATCCTACCGATAAGGAAAGTTTTTAACTGTACGCCCATAAGTCAGACACTTAAAATTTAATTAAATGGCTAAAAAAAAACTTCATCCTATCGATAGGGCAAAGCAACGTTCCCTAACGTAAAAAGCTCTCAGTTTAATAGTTGATTTGCAAAAGTACGAAGCAATAACGGTGTTTGAATTACGTTTTCAAAGTGTAGCATCAAGAAGCTCCAGACTCATTCCCTCTTGGTATCCTCTGAATCCATTGTTTGTTATGTTAGCTTTAAACAATGATGTTTTTCTTGAATAAAATTAATAAGATTACCCTCCATTCTTCTACCCAAAGCTGGCTGCTCTGTCCAAGACCCTATTTCCTCTGATGGAGACTGTATATTATATTCACAATTTTAAGGGAGCCAAAGGGGGAACACTTTTCAGGTCTGCTATCTTAAATACGTTTGTTTAAAATCCATGCTTGTTGGTTTTATGAATTTAAAATGTCCTCTACAAAATATTCAATATGTAATTATGTGTTAACTATTTTATCCTATTCTTTTCTTTATTATTGATATGTGTCGAACATTCAGGAGCTACCCAGGTCCATGGAAAGTCCTTAGAAAAGTGAGGAACAAATACATTTGCCTTCATCAGCAAGAAACCATGCCTTCCTTGAAGGAAGTTGCCTTGAATATCCTTCCATCAGCTTGAGATTTACTTGCATAATTCATATGGTGAGCAATGTTTGATCCTTATTATTCAAGACGTTACAAATTCTTGTATGATCTCTCATATTTTTGACCTTCCATAGTCCAGTACCTCTTCGCTTTTAGCGCTTTGATGTTCAATTAATACCACTTAGTGTGGTGGCCTAGAGGTAATGGAGTACCGTGGTGGGCTTGTGATCACAAATAGGGGCTGGGTTACTCCTAACTAAGGGTATTAAATGTGAAGACTTGGGGCTGCATCCCAACATACTATCACTGTTAACACATTCGGTGGGGTTGAGGTGATGCGCTCCTCATTTGAGAGATAGGCCCTCATGTAGGGCATTCAGTAAATATTTCTGTTAGTGTCTGGGACCCCTTTGGTGATGCTCAGAGGGAGGATGTTGACACTAGTAGCCTTTTCCGGAATTTTCTGCAGCAAAAAAAAAAAAA
>NW_010367234.1:698156-703562 GCF_000414095.1 Morus notabilis | reverse complement strand
AAAAATTGGAAATTGATGGTCAAACATACTAACTTATATGATATATCTGTTAATATCTAACAAGACAGTTTTATTTATGGAAGATTTGTTTTTAGAGGAAAACGGTCAATCATGTAAGCCTTCCATGATATTGATCTTTTACGCTCAGGTTTCCTCACAGGTTTCAGTTTTTCAAACTTCCCTCTACTAATTTTATTTTTCCAGTGCCTTGTGAAATTTGACTTCTTTTCTATGTATTTTGTGGACAAGTGATTCCTTTAGGTTTCTTTTAGCTTATCATATAAAGTTCTGTTAACACTGGTATTTTCTAAGCCAAAGACAAGGTCCCACCTTAGTAGGTAGCCCGATATTTTATGGCGTAAATTAGGTTGAACACTCCTTTCAAAATTTAAATGTTCATAAAAATTCTATATTGAAATATCAATCCTGTAATGTATTCTTCTGATTCACCCAATTATATGGCTACTCTACGTTAGGAAATTTTATTTCCTAATATAATTGTGGGCCACATATTTAATTATCAATCATGTCATGCTATTTAATTAAGTGGCCAATGTAGAAAAGTCCAATTAGATTCTTAATTAGGTATGGACTAAATGGGTAGATAATCAATACTGATACAATTAGGTTTAATGGGTGCCTAATGGGACAATATATAAAGAATCTTTATGCTATGGTCTCCAATACGTCAAATCATTCAGCCGTTTTCTCTATTTTCTATCTAGAGAGAACACCTCATTCAAGACTGGTGATTTGACTGAGGAAGACGATAGCCCCAAGAACGTATTCAAGTGGTGGTTTCTGATGAAGATTAAGATTGTACCAATGGAGACAAGTATTTGTTCTCGTCTATTTTTTTGTAATTTAGTGTGATAATTCCTGAATTTGTGGGTATGATGTTAAAACCATATTTATGGATTAAAGCTAACACGCTACCCATACAAAATCTTTTATTATTATTATTATTTTTAATTTAGCAAACAAATGCACAGGTGTGTGTATGTTCGAACTGAAGGGTGCATGCAGTTCTTGCATATATACTTCCAACAAACCTGATAGTACGTCTAATTTAATCTAGCTCTACAATTTATGATCCGTTCTCTCTCTCTCTCTCTCTCTCTTTTATGGTTCATTTTCTATTTTTTCTTCTTTTGTTATCTTTTTTATCTACCATATTCGATGTGATTTCCACAAGGACTTGTTGTTTAATCCATTCTGAATTATTTATCACATGGTAATACTTTTTCGTTTTGCTAGATTGAAGAAATTAACTTGGTGATGAACTTTGCAAAAGGAAACTTTAATATAGCAACTTGATGAATGTATTCCAAAATCTGGCGCAACATTCCCCCGTTTGAAGGAGAGCTTGTGAAGGAAAACTTGTCATTAAGTGTTTATCTCTAATTACTATAATTTTTTTTGAGCGGATAATTACCATTATTATTAAATCAGAAAATCACCAAAAGAAGAAAAGGAAAGAAAAGAATTATGCATGAAATTGCATTATTTTTTATGAAAAATAAACAATTATTTTTATAACGAAATGTTTTACTATTAATTACTTCATGTAGCAGTAGTACCTGGTTTTTCAATGAGCTTTTTTATTTCAAGAAATGGAAAACAATTATTATTTTGTGAATTCTTGCTATCCTTAATTTATTAAAAAGAATAGAAATTAAAATAATAGTATGAGCGCGTTTGATATCATTAGGCATATACTAAAAAGCAATATATATATATATATATATTATAATGACATTTTCTCTTGGTATGTCGTAATAATAAAAGGACAAATACCCAAAATACCCCCAGTATTTATAAAAGCCGATCCAAAATACCTTCTGAAGTAATTAAATTTTTGAAATATCAAGTTTACCATTCCCAATCTTTATTAAATACATTTTAAAACATTAATAAATCAGAATGTTAAATAAAATCAATTTTAAAAATAGAAAAGCTCTCAAAATAATTGAAGTATTTCTTTGATTGGAATATTTATCTGAGCATTTTTAAAATCTTTTATGTAATTTTTTAGTTAAATCATATCTAGAATAACATTTAATACGAATTAAGAACGATAAACATGATATTTTTAAAAATTTAGTTGCTTTAGGAGATGTTTTGGGTCTGTTTTTTTTTATAAACACATGGGTGTTTTTGGCATTATAGGGGTGAAAATTGTATTTTGAAAAAAACACAAGGGATGTTTTGCTTATTTTCTCATAATTAAAACAACAATATACTATAATCCTTTTGTATTTGTTAATTTAGAGGTCACGAGCCTGAGATCCACGCATTGCTGCGGAATGCAGTATTATATTATATGATAGTTGTATTTAAAATATATTTATATATATATACATGTATTATACAATATTGTATTATATGATAGATATAAAATTTGTACAAACATATTTATACAGACATATATAGTATTATTATTTATAATATTTATATATATACAGAATGTACAAAATAAAAAAAAAACGATGTTGTGGTCTCTGAGCATTTCATTTCTTTCAGCTGCAAGTATAAAAATGGGAAAAATGGTTGTAAATATAAGTGTTAAGAGAAATAAAGATGGTTAAATTATATAGTATGAAATAAATATTATAAAAATATTTATATTACCTTGTTCTTGGGCGTTTTGCAAATTGTCTTGTTGTTCTTGGTTCAGGATTGAAAAGATGGAATAATTTGTAGATATATTTTTAAATAAATTGATAATATTTGTTGTGTTGAATGTGGTTTACCTTGTGCCAGGTTTTTTTGGTGTTGGAGTGTGTGGATCAAATGTGGTTGGTATTGATAGCTGTGATGATGGTATTGCCTGTGGGCTGAAAGATGAAAAGATTTTTAAAATTGTGATTAATATAATATAAATGTTATTTATGTATAGTTGATAAAATATTTTAAAAACATTATTTACCTTTGTGGATCTTCTGTTCCTGTAGTTAACTGTTTTGGTGGCGATGATGGAACATGGATGTCTTCAAATATTTTGGAAATTAATGTGCTCATTTGGGTGCCTCGTTGTTGAAAGAAGACTTGGAAGATTTTTGATTGTCCTCAGATCTGATCGATAGCTGGTGGTATTATAAATGGATCGGTAAAGCCTTCGTCAATTGTTAGTGCAAAACATGGTTTTTTTATTAATGCCTGAGCGGTTCTGCCAAAGCGATAACTTCCATGTCTCCAGTATGATCTTCAATTTGGATTGTTAATCTGTACCTGTAACATACACACACACACACACATATATATATATATATTAAGGTTATTAATTTTTTGTTAAAGTAAATAAAGATATATAATAAATAAAAATGGTATGGTAATAAATTTAATTACCATGGAGATGGCGTTGACTTTATATGGCCATGATTGTCGCACCACCAACCTATTCTTGCCTGTTTTAATTGTCGATAACATCTGGGGCAAGAATTATAGAACCATCCTTGAGATGTTGAAAAGTTTACTATGGTCGCTCTTACAGTGAATTTTCCACCCTGCATAAAAGATAGAATATTGTGGTTTTAAATTGTTTACTAAGTATGATAAGTCTTGTTCCATTGCATAGTCCAATAGATTGATTTAGGTTTCTTAGAAGCATTATTGGAGTTCTGAGTTTAAGATTTAGTTCATGTGGTGGTAAACTGTTGAAATTTAAATTGTGTAAAAATTCTTGAGGATATAAGAGATTTAGTTCTTCTATGTTTTCTGATGAAGGCAGTATTGTATCATAACTATAATAAGTTTTTACCTCATTAGGTTCTAAGGATAATATATAATTATTTATATCATCAGCAGTTTTATTTTTCGGTGTTTCAATTGCGCGCTGTTTTAGGTACTCAATATTATTAAAATTGTTGTTGAAATTATCGTATATTAATGTTGTCATTTTGTCAATTGGATCTAGGTCAAAGTCAACAAAGTATTTTTCTGGTATTTTTATCCATGTAATATCTTCATTTTCTAAATCAATCTTTTATTCCTTCAGCAGTACCATTTCCTATGTCCAATGTCCATTTTGAAAAATTTTCAATCTCCTTTTTTTCTTCTAATGTTGTATTAAAATGTTTTAATCGCATATTTTCTGTTAATGTTAAAACCTGAAAGTGTGGCCATAAATAAGAATTATTTATGCATGCATCTATTATGTGTTTTTTTGTTCCTGTAGGTAAAATGTGTAGGATTTGTCGAAAATCACCTCCTAGAATAACTGTCATTCCACCAAATGGTTGGTCAAAATTGTTTCATAAATCTTGGAGTGTTTTATCTAATGCTTCAAAACAATATTTATTAGTCATAGGTGCTTCATCTCATAAAATTAATGATGCTTTTCAATTAAATGTGCTAATTGAGTTCCCTTTTTTATATGACATGTTGAAAATTTATCTATTGATAGTGGTATTCGAAATCTAGAATGTGTTTCTTCCTTTCCTTTAGGTAATAATAATGATGCTATTCCTGAAGATGCAACAGCAAGAATTATTTCATTATTAGATCTAATTTTTGTTATAATTGTATTCCACAAATATGTTTTTCCAGTCCCTCCATGGCCATAAATAAAAAATAAGTTGTTTTGTTTATCAATAACAGATTCTAAAATTTTATGGTAAATAATTCGTTGTTCGTTGTTTAAATTTTCTACTAATAAAGAATTTTCTATTTTTAATTTATTTATATCATAATTAAGTTCTTCTCTTAAAAGTTTATTGTTTTAATCATTTATTAGTGAACCAGTAGGAATTGGTAGATTAAAATGAGCTAAAGTTGATGAGTTTAGATTTAATAATTTTTCTAGTTCATGTAATATAAAATTATATAATTCATTTTCTAGTATTTCAAAATATGGGTTGTTAAATTTTTTTTTAATTTTGTATAAGATATCATCAGTCATAAGTTTTTAATTTTTTTCAAGTAATTTCAGTGGGTTATTTACATTGCCAAATAATAATATAATAATAAATAGATGTCATAGTTGTGACGATGTAGACCAAAAAGATGCTTCTAATATGGATTGTTCCCATTCTCTATCATCTCATAATAAACCTAATGCATAACATGTTGCTTGATATGTTTCATGTGTTATGTTATCAATAGTTCGAAGATTTTCATAGCTTGTTATTCCTTTTCGATGATTTAGTAATAATTTTATATAATATAATTCTCCAGAGTTTGGATGAATATAATATGATCGGCCTATTGTATGTCCTGTTTGTTTAGAAGACCAATATTTATACCTACTATTCCAAACATATTTAGTTGGAAATTCATTATAAGTTAGATTTCTAGCACTGATATCAGTTTTGTTTGTTTCCATCCATTCTGTTAGAGTTGTTTTATGAATATTTGGTTGTTTCATTATATCAATTAGATGTTGGTTTGATCTGAATGTTATGTTTT
>NW_010367234.1:680825-697874 GCF_000414095.1 Morus notabilis | reverse complement strand
ACATAGATCTATATTATGTGGAACAACATATCTATTATCTAATTTAATACCATCTTTTTCAACATAGAAATTTGTATTTCTTCTTCTATAATTGACAAATCCATTTTCTTCGATATATGTTTCATTTTTTATTTGTCTCGGAAATTTTTTGGAACATTCTGAGTTTTTCATACGTTGAGCAGTTAGTTTTGCTATTCCACATGGTCCATACATCATAAATTCAGCAACAACATTGTATTTTAGTTTGTTTTTTTCAGGGTCAGAAATTTTTGCGGAAATAAATTTATCAATTTTTGATGGATCATGTAGTTTATCGTCGGTATGTAACCAAAACAGGAAATGAAAATATGGCAAACCCCGTTTATGAAATTCTACTATGTACAGATCTACAAAATTTGAACAGAAAATTTATTTTAGATATATTTAGTATAAGGATTAAATAATATTATTTAATATTTATAGATAAAAAGAACATAGATCTGGAAAAAATGTACTAACCTGCTACAATTCTTCCAAAAATATTTTCATTTTTTATTGTTGAAAAAATGTTCTAATTTCATTTTAAAAACTCTTGCAATAATATCAGGTCTATATGCAGAATTAGAACCAGGTATTTTTATTAAAGCTCTAGCAATTTCAGGCCATTTTGGATTACATTTAAATGTTATGAATAAATCAGGGTTTTCATAATATGTACAAATTGCCATTGCATCATGATAGTTTTGGATCATGTATCTAGGACTTCCAGTATGACTGGAAGGAAGAATAATTCTTTTACCTATTGCTTGTGCATTTGTATCTCCTTTTGTAATAACATCTTGAATTCCTTGATAAAATTCATATCTCAAATTTTTTTGATTTTTTCTAATGTAATCAAATCTATCTTCTTCTACACAGGCATACGCATCAACTACATATTGTTGTAATAATCTTCGACTTCTAAATAGGATATCACTTTGATTTTGATGTTCTAGTAATTGATAACAATAAAATTCTCTCATAGAAATTCTTTTTCTTTTGTATGTGTTATTTACATTATATTTTAAATCTGTTCTATAACCATCTTCTCCATAAGGAAACAATAATGGATATTGAAGAGACATATAAGATGGATGTAATTTTGTAATTCTTTGTAAAGAATTTGTTCTATCTTCAATTATAATATATCTTCCTTGTTCGTATTCACCAATATCTCCAACTATTAAGCAACTTATATCATTTGAAGTTGGTAATTCATATTGATTATTACCTGTATTTCTTCAATTTATAAGTCTTAGTTTCATAGATGGTAATTTATCTTCTTCATATCAATTTCTTATCATTCAAAATTTTTTTACTAAATTATTTGTATTATCTAACATTGTAATTAAATGTTCAATTATTATTTTTATTAAATCTTTTGATTCATTTTCAAATGAGAATGAAGCCATTCGATTTTCAATTTCATTTTCCGTATCATATATATATAATTGTGAAAATCTAGGAGGATTATTATCAGTTGGAAGAAGAGATTCTATCAAATGATGTATTTGTCCACTTATTTTAAAAATATAAGGGCCGATAGAGTTTTTTGGGAAATTTTCTATATTACTCCCAAATGATGTAAATGCAAACATGGAATTATAAATTCTAATATTTTTTCGAAAGTATGTACTCAATGATCCTCCATAATAATCTAATAGATTATATAGTATAGAAGGAATATGTTTAATAAAAGGTATTATAATTTTTCCTTGTCTACAACAAAGATTGAATTTAAGTGGGTTACTTCTTTTGATTCGTTCATTAAGCCAAAAAAGAACACCACAATAATGGCAAATATAAGAACGATTTCCAAAGTCGATGTACATATTAGTATCACCTAAGAAAAAAAATTTAGATCAGTTTGTGAAACTATTATATAAATATTTTTTTTTGAAAAAATGTATTATTTAGTATAAGTAAGAAATTTACGATTTTGTGTGTTGTTTTCAAATGTTCATGCACGAACTTGTTCAGAAGATCTGCTTTCAGTTTCAGAGATTTGTTGCATAGGGTGGCTTTCAATTTCAGACATATGTAGCATATGTCTGTTTTCAGTTTGGGTCAGATGTTGCATCACATCAACTCTGGATCGAGGGATCAGTGTGAATGAATCTCTTGTACTAGAACTTAATTTACTTGAGTAATCAGTATTTACAACTATTGAATCCTCGTCCATATGTGAGATGATACGACGTACGCGGTAGTTAGATTTTATGGGCGTTTTTTTTTTAAAATTTTTTTCTTCGGCTCCATCTGTGTATTACAATACATTGTGATTTAATAAACTATTTTGTAAAATTTATATTTATGTTAGAAAAGATTATGGCATATGAGCATATATGATTACTATATTAGACAAAACATTATAAAGAATTTTATCTAACAAATAAGATAAATTAAACGTACATAACATGATAAGTAAATATTTATGAGAATTTTTTAATCAATGAATGAATATTATAAAATTATTATGATATAAAACAATATAACATATATAAACTGAATATACAATTTCAGAAATAAAAATAATATATGTATAAATATTCTGTAATAATAATACCATAAGTAAAATATGAGAAGAAATTAATAGTTTATAACCATATATAGTATCCTACAATATTATACTATAAAGTAAAAGTAATATATTTTATTATAGATAAAGTAAATAAATATATTTAGTATTATCAATAGCAACCGTATCTAATCTCATAAATAAATATTGAAATAATAAAGACATAAAATTTTAATAATACCTGGAATGCTGTGTAAATAGCAAATTTTAGCTAACCAAATCAGACTATATATAGAAATGATCCTTTGCTATGAAGATAGAGTAGGTAACGATTGATTTTCAAGTGTTGCAGTACAATTTGGAGGTAGGAAATGACCAAATCTGCTCGGAAATGACACATTAGGGAAATAATTTATTACCACATAATGGTTATAATATGTTAAAAACAAAATATAAGAAAGAAAATAAAACAAATGTATTTTAGAATTGACCTAATTATACTAATATGCTACACACATATATTAAATCAGGAAAAAACTATAAGAAAAAAGCAATTCAAACATATTTAGGGAAAAAAATAAAGTAAATAAAATATAAAATAAAAAGAAATGAAGTTTTCAGAATAAAAAATTAAAAATAAAATTGTATGATGTTAAAGGATATTATTATGTTAAAAACTATTGAATTATATCAATTTCGGCTTTGCTTAGTACAAACGGATTTTTTGTTGCTGTTTCGGGGCCAAATGTTTGGACTGGCATAACTCCTTTTTTTTGGTTCCTGTTTTTATTTGTTATTTTGTTGGTTTTAATAGTTGATAAACGTTAAACAAAAAAAGAAATGTAATATAGTTATAAATAATAATATGTATTATTATACATGTATTAAAAGGAAGAAAAGCTATTATTGCTTCCTGAAAATAATTATAACAGAATAAGAAAAAAATTTATATACAAATTTATGTCTCAATTACATCATAAATTTGGACTTTTGAGTTATTTCATGCCCCTGCAAGAAAATTTTCAGATTCCGTGTTGTAATGTTTCATCAAACAAACTTGTAGCTTATTTTCCAGTACATGGTAAGAAAAAAAAACAGTGTGAGTAAATTTTTGAATAAAAAAAACAAAATTTTTGATAAAGAAAGACATTAATTTGAAGTAAAGCTTAGAACAATGTATAAATACAAAGTGTTAGTCAACGAAGGAAAAATAACAGTGAATGAGCAAAGGTGGATTAGAAAGAAACAATAGTCAAGTACAGACAACAAACATTAGTAAGTGAAATATGAATAGCAGTGAATGATCAAAAGTCAATTGGAAAGGAAAAATTGTCCAGCACAGGTAAGAAAATAGGAAAGTACAAAATGAGGTTATATATATGACATCTAGTAATATACACGGCTGCCACCTATGACATCATTACAATGTTCATGAGGGCTAAAATAAGAAAAATAAAACATCTGCAAGTAAGAAGCAAAAAGACAAAGACATCAAAATATATAAAAGGAATGGTTCAGGTATTCATCTTTTTTTTGCTACCAATGTGTATCAAAAGTAACTAAAATATGATTTAACATTGTAATTGGCTGCCAGCTGAATTATTGAAATAGTTATATTAAAAAATAAAATAATAAAAAACGATGGACAAAAGGAAAAAAATAGAAAATAAGAAACTTCCAAAGTTAAATCACAGTTAAATGATTATAACTTCCTACCAAATAATAAACACCAGAGTAAATATAGTGAACAAAAACCTTAGGAAAAAATTCGGTTAAAGGATGAAATGGTTTAAAGCAGAATTAAAAAAATAAAACACCTGCAACTAAGAAGTCAAAAGATTGATTATTGTTAAAAAAACATAAACGCCTTAAATGAAATAATATAAGGATAAATCTTCAATAATCCGGGCAACATCAATAATTAGTAAATCACTATTAACAATTACTCAATACATGGCAACAATTTTCGGAGTTTTTTTTTTTTTTTTTTTTGCTACCAAAATGTATCAAATGTAACTGAATTATGATTCAACATTATCATTGGCTACCAGCTGAATTATTGAAAGACTTACACTAAATAACAGAGGAACAAATTTTAATAACTGTAATAGTGAAAAAAAACCTTAAAAAAAATCAGTTAAAGAATGAAATGGTTCAGTGTGGAATAAGAAAAATAAAATATTTGCAAGTAAGAAGTAAAAAGATTTGTTATTTTTTAAAAAACATAAACACCCTAAACAAAATAATATAAAGATAAATCTTCAATAATCCTGGCAACATCAATACTTGCTAAATCACTTTTAACAATTACTCAATATATGGTAACAATAAAGAGGAAAAACATCATCACCACCAAGGACCAATAGATTTTTAATAGAGAATTAGAAATGAAGTGGAAGAAGTAAGAAATAAGTACCTTAGAACAATAATGAAAGTAGATAGAGTTGATGCAGAAGAAGGAAAAACACTTCAAAACAGAGATAACAAAAGGAACTCAGTAATGAAAATTGAAGAAAACATAAAAGATAAACGATAAGTATATGGAAATGAGGTGAAAAAGGTAAGAAATAAATACCTTAGAGGAATAACGAAAGTGAATATAATTGATGCAGAAGAACTAAAAACACTTCAAAACAGAGATAATAGAACGGGGAAAAAAACTTCTCTAATGAAAATTGAAGAAAAGGAAGAAAACAGAGAAGATAGACGATAAGTATATGACAACGAAAGCAGAAGCAAAGCAAATGACTATAAGCATGAAAGAGAAAACAATATATTTATACGAAGAAAATAAACGTTTGAGCATATGGCGATAGTAAATACTGCAAACAAAACTTAATACTACCGCTATTACGCTGCAAACAAAAGGTAATAATTTGTTAAAAACAGGTATTACGCTGCATGATAAGTACTGTAGAACAGAACGAATAACCTGCAGACAGTCAAAACAAAGTATCTCATTAGAAAGAATTACCTTGCACTAAAAACAAATGTCTAAATATTCCCGACTAATATAACCTGCAAAAAAAAAGTTAATAATTAGTAAAAATAAAAACTTAATTAAAAAAAGAAGAAAACAATTAAGAGATAACAATAACAAATAATACATCTGGAAATAAAAATACTAATAAATCTGGAAATAAAAAAAAACAAATTTTAAAAAATTATAATAAAAAACGAAACCAAATCTATAAAAACACTAGCAAGTATGGAAAAAAATAACATTAAAAAATTTCAGAAACACTAACAGATCTGAAAAAATGAAAAACATGAAAAAAGCTAAGGCAAATCTAAGGAAATTAAAATGGAAAACAAAACTACAAAACAAAACAAACATAAAAAAAGAATCCCAGAAGTCTTACAAAAAGGGGAAAAAAAGTGAAACAAACTTCACAAAAATAACCAAATGCGGTAACATCCCAAAAACGTCACTAACATCTATGAAAAAACTTGAAAAAAAACCCGAATACAAAATAGAAACAAAAACTAAGCCAAATTTATAAAAATACTAACAGATCTGGAAAAACGAAAAAAAAAATTTATTAAAAAAGGGAAAAAATGAAAAAAAAAAAACACTAAGAGATCTGGAAAAATGAAAAACAGGGAAAAAACAAAATCAAATCTAAGAAAATATAAACGAAAAATAAAACTACAAAACCAAATGCAGATATCTAATCCCATAAACCTCAGTAACAGATCTGGAAAAAAAAATAGAAGTAAAAAAAAGCTAAATGTATAAAAACACTAATAGATCTGAAAAAAGAAAGGAGGAAAAAAATGAATAAAAAATAGATAAAAAAAGGGAAAATTTTTTTTTTTCACGGAAGAAATAAAGGTAGAAACTTCACGAAAATAAATAACCAGAGACATGCACAAATGCAAAACATAAGAAACCAAAACGAAATTACAGAAAAAAATAGAGAGAAAACGAAGACGAAAAGCATATTCAGAATAAAAAGACCTTAAAACTTTGAAGATCTGCAGTGAAAAATGAGGAAGAAAACTTCATGGAGAGGATGAGAAAGAGAAGAAAGGAAACCCAAAAAAATGTGCAGAAAAAATGAAGTTGGAAGCTTCGAAGAATAGCAAAATGCTATTCTGAAATGAAATTATGAAAATATCCAAACAATGGTCATAGCAAATAAAAGCACAAAATTAAGAAATTATCCAAACAAAAAACAAAACTCATACATAACATAACAAATCGAGATACAACCCCAAAAAATGTCAAAGAAACATTTTTGGGAAAAAAAAACCCTAAAAAGCTAAAAGTACCTAGGTAGAAGAAAATTGGAAAACAAAAAAAATTTCAAGGAGAAGAAAATGTAAAAACTTAACCAAAAACAAAGCCCTAAAAAATCTAAACCAAAACCAGAAGGAATCGTTAAAAATACGAAGAGCAGATATGGAGAATAGACAGAGGAGAGAAACTTCAGCAAAGAAGAAAATGGAAAACGTGAGATGTGAGATGTGAGAGTGAAAGGAGCAGGAAGGTTCTCGAGAAGACTAAACAACTACCACCGAACGAAATAACGAAAATGCCCAGTAGATAAACGCAAGAACGAAATAAAATTGAGGGCAAAATAATAAAAGCAACTTTTATGGGACACAAACGACATTTTTTGAATTGATTAACACGTACAACACCGAATTCCACCATTGATTTAACACGTATAACACGGGGTCCCACCATTGAAATCTGTCTTTTCAAAGACAGCTGTGCAGGAAAAAAAAACGGAAATAAAAATAAAAATATATTACGAAAGACAAAAGTACCCAAACAAAAATCAAATCAGAGGTAAGCAACTGAGGATAAAATGATAAAAACACATATTTAGGATACAACCGGAAATTTTAGATATGTTGATAAAGACAAAAATACTTAGTAAATGACCAAAATGGTCATAGCAAATAAAAGCACAAAAATCTAAAATGAAGGGCAAAATAGTAATTTTACAAACTGGACATAACGGTAATTAAAATTTCAACAGGAGAAAAAAAGCAGGACTCAAACGGAAAAGACACTGTTCATTGCACTGTAGCATGAACAGTAAATCTCATCATCTCTTTTAGTATATGTATAATGTGAAAATATTGATAGTCTCAACTCGCTAAAGTGTTAGAGATGGGCAAGTTGATAACCTAAGTCCATAAATATTTTTCGGGCTGGATGAGTCATGCGAGTGCTTATTTTTGTTTTTGTTTCTTTTTTATTTACTTATAAATTTCCCTTATAAAAAGTTTGGGCCAGGTGGGCTTGGCCCTGGTATGCCGGGCTTTAGAACCCAAACCGAAGTTCCTAATCGGTTCATTGGGTTCGGACCGAATCAGACATAAGAATGATGAATGAAAAAGGTAACCAGTCAAGGAAATTAGCTTGCTTATTAAGTAGTTAATTATAATAACAGTCTTTGCAACATTAATTAACAAAGCCATGTAAAGAACAGCTTAATTATTGGATCGGCAATATGCCATTTTGCAGCCGTTACACAACTCAAACAAGAAACAAATTAATATATAGGGTCTTATATTTTCATATTTCATTATTATATATTTTATATTACAAATAGCGCTTCATGTAATCCTCCACTGAAATGTACTTCACTTCTGGATAAAGCTGAGTAGCTTCAAGTCCATCATCACCGATTTCGAAATTTGCAAGACAACCCTCGAAACAGACATGGTAGTAATGTCCCAATCCAATTTGCTGTGCGTAATCTTGTTCTTTTTTATTCGAATAGGAAAACCCAAAAAAGAAATACTTTAGCACGATTAGCAATTTGTAACGAATATGCAAAAATGAGAAAATAAAAAGGGATTGGAGAAATGAGAATGGGATATTGTTTTTGGGCATTCTACTGGTCAATTTAAGACACTACAACAAATTGTGGCTTTAGCTAAATGAGAAAATAAAAAATAACTTTTTGTGACAAAATGAAATTTGTAACTAAATGTTTATTATTAGTTACAAATTATAATTAGTAGCAAAAAATTTGTCACTAAATAATTGCATTGGTATTTTCACAAATAAATTAAAAAATTTTAGTTACAAAACTTTTGTAGCTAATTATGCGAATTAGTTACAAAAACGAATTGTGGCAAAATAGATTGGTTTAAACTGTTCCTAGAGCTATTGTTGAAAACTGTGGCAAATGTTCAGTACGTAGTCTATCTTATGGAATAGGGATATATTCGATTATCCTGATGAGTTTTAATTCATAAAATACTAGCATAAAAACTAGCCTTAAAGGATCAACAATGCTACACTCCAATTCAGTAAGTTCAATAAGCATAAGAATCACAAATAGGGTCATTTTCTGTTAATTGTGATTTTAACGGTGGTGTTTTCTATATTTAATAGATAACTAAAGCGTAATCACTTAAAAATCGTATACACACACGATTATATGGAGAAAGTAATGGTGACAAATTTATGTGTTCTGCATTTGCGATTATTAATTAATTAATATCTATAGTAAAATCTTACGCCTCGTTTAATATTTCATATGTTTGAGTTGAGAACTTGAGTTAAAAAGTGAGTTTATGTAAGAGAAAACACTATAACAGAAAAGTTAAATTTAAATTTTTATGAGAGAAAATATTATAATAAAAAATTTAAGTTATGATTTGAACGGTAAAATGAACAAACCTTAATGATTATGTCGCAACCCATACTTTATAAAAATGTGATTGCATCGACAAATACCTCTCTCCTTTTTATTATTTCATTATTCCGTAATAAGTTCAATGATAGGGAAAAAAGAAAAAAAGAAAAATCATCTCGTTTCCAATAATTCTTTTTTTTTTTCTATGTGATCGATCCCCTTTTATTTTGTCTCTACGAATAAACAACAATGCCAATAACGGGCATGGTGCCTATATATAAACTTTTTAATTTTTATGTCCTAGTATTGGATAGAGATCTTTTTCTTTAGTTTTCTTAGGCCTTTTAATTATGTTTTAATTTTATAAAATCTTTTCTTTTCTTTTTAAATGAAGTTTTTTCTTCTTATTTTCAAAAAAAAAAAAAAAAGAAAAATGATTGAGATCGGTTGAAAACTTTTGGAATAGAATCAGAAGAAGTTTCATAATTAAATTTGATATCTTTAATCCTTTAAATATTAGTTGACGTTAAAGAGGATCGGTTTTTAATATTTCATATTATCGAGCTAGTTGATGGTTTCTTCTTTATACATCTATTTTTATTTTTTTCCTTTTTGACAGACGAACAAGCTTCTCTTTCACTCTTTAATTATTACTAAACAAGAAATTTGATAGAATGACTGCCCATTATAATGAAATTAATAAAATGATCTATTTCATTTAAAAAAAAAATGACTATTCAATCGTTCTTTGTAAAAAGTGGTCATTTCTATAGCCGTTCCGAAGTCATTTTGTAAATTTTAATTTTTTTAAAAAATTATTTTGCCAATAAAACTAACTTATTATTTTTACTAATGGCTCTTCAAAAAACTGCATCATATAAGAATTCTTAAGCCCAATGATTAGAGACATACGTATAATTTCCACTAACCTTTAAGAGTAGCTAGGAAGTCTTTCTCGGAAATTGAAGACTTCTGTAGCTCTTTGCCGATGAGCTTCTCCCAAACTTGAACAACTTCTCTTTGAGATAGAATGTTTTTAGGCGGCCTAAGATACACAGTCTTGTTTAGGGTTCTCGGGTCATCTATGGTTTTGATTGTGTACATTGCTATGTCATCTTCGTCAACATATATTGCTGCAAAATTTAATTTAAGATCAAGAAAGCTAACATACAAAATTCCTTTATAAGGTAATAATTAACATATTAGTAAGTTATATCTTCTATATAAGAAGCCCGGATGAGGGTAATTGAAGTTTTTGTACTTCAACCTGCGTGCTTGCTTGGTTTTTGTTTTGTTTTTTTTTTTTTCTTTTTTCACTTTGAAGCCTTTTTTTAATTATATTTTCAGCTTTTTCTTCCTTTCTATTTTATTTCATTGTATTTTAAATATGGTTCTTTTCTTCTTCTTTAATTTCCTATTAAAATATTTTTTCCTTAATTTTCTCCTAAGCACCTCATTTATTGTTTTTTTTTTATTTTCATAAATATTTTCACTTATGAATCTGTACTTATAGTAGAGAAGATGCATATTTTTTTCAACTCTTTTTTTCAACCCTCTTTATGCATAATATGTAATTGTTGACTTTATAAAATTATAGTTTTATATAGGTTAAGATTAAACTTAAAAATTTTACACTGTTATTGGAAAATTAGTTTTTATGAATATAATTTTTTTAGTTTGAAAAATAAAAATAAGTTGGTTATATTTATTTAGCTTTATCATTATCAAAATATTGTTGAAATCTCTTAATTTTAAGACCTATTTATTTTTCATATTATGCATGTCGTGTTCCAGTTTGACTTAAAAAAATGAATAATTAGCTTATTTATTTATTTATTTTTAAAGAAACAATTAAAAAAAACATGTTTATATTGAAACATTATATATCATAATATTTTTAAATAAATTTTAAAAAAATTCAAATTGTAAAGTGAAAAAAAAAATGTTAATAACGGGCACGTCCCTAGAGATTCTAGGATTTTGATAATGTTCATCAGATCACAGCCTTTCTTGAAGATCAGCAGTACAAATTATACAAGCATGAATATCAATTTTCTACACAAACTAATACAATTCTTTTATTTTATTTTTTGAGAGTTTCTCTAGCTTGTAGGTTCTGAGAAAAAGGTACTACCGAAAAGTACTCCTTATTTTTAGTCGTCAAATTTATTTAAAAACTATATATTCTGCATATTTTTTAATTAGATATGATCTTAACTAATTTTGTTGTTTAGAAACTGGTCTTACTGATTGAGAAATTCTACCAGAAAAACTCTATTTTTTATTTCACATGATAGATATCGATTTCTATTTTATAATATAAGTGGCTAATTAACAATGTTACTTTTATTCTTCGGATCTTCCCAGTAGTAGAGTTCTTCATAGTTGAGTAAGACATGTGCGCCTCATTCATCTTTTATAGTTCTAAGTCTTACACTGAATTTAATAAAAATTCCAATTGTACCTCCATGTTAAGAGAAAAATTGTCTTTATGCTCTAGCTTGTTCAATAACAGAATTTTTAACTATATAATACATTCATATTTGATAAAAAGTGATTTCTTATTTTATCCTCGGTGTGTGCAATTACAAATTATATTGTAGAAGTCATAAGGTTGCAATCATAATTAGTACCCTTTTGGTTGCCATCTCCAAGCAAAGTGACCGAGTCCCTTGAAGGAAGAATGTGACCAGGTTGACATAAACCGCCAAGGAAGTAGCCAGCAAAGCAGTTAGCAGAGATATAAGTGAAAGGGATTTTAGCTTCTTCAATGGCTTTCCTCACCACCATTTTGTCGTCAAATGTTACTCTTCCCGGTTCTATTGCGTACATCATTCTTGCTGGGTCACTTCCAAACTCAGATGGCAAAAATCTCTGCCATGAATAATATATATATATATATATATATATATATATATCATTGATTCGTGCCTATTTTATTGCTAGCTCAAAAGATACATGCAATGAAACTTTGTAAAGAATAAGTAAACTATATTGTTTATATATTACCGATGATTACTTTAATTTTCTAAATAGTTTTGTTCAAACAATGCATACACTCTTCTTCTAGTACTTTATGATTTCTCGAACTCCGATCGAGCATTATTACTTAGATTAAGAAAATAGCGGTATGCGATCAAATTAATATTTTGGGCTTAAGTTATTATTTTGTGCCTTTTTGGTTTGTGGTTATGTTATGGTCCATTGGGAGTTTATAAATATGTTTTTTTTTTCGTCAGGTTTTAGGTGGTCGGAGAAAAGTGGAGAGAAAAGATTGTTTCTTTTTTTTTTTTTTTTTTTTTTTTAAAAAAGAGATAAAATTGAGAAGAAAGAAAGATAAGATTTAAGAGATTTTTGGTAGAGACAGATTGAGAAAGTTTATTGAGTATGTGATTCTGAGGTTGTTAGTTAACTCTTCTCTCTCTTACATAGATGTAGACAATTTCGCTGACCTTGTAAATTTTTATCTTCTCAATGTTATTATTGTATCTATTTCAATTTATTTTTTTGCTGCAGGAGTAAGGGTGTCTTTTTCTCCCAACAAATAGAACATGTATAGTTAATTGAATTAGGTAAAACAATATTTGAATATGCGTTTGTGGAAACTTTTTCCTTACGTGTAAGTATACATGATCAATAAAGTGCAAGTAACTATATACGACCGTGAAGGCAAATATTTTTGCGAAGAGCAACGTGTAATCCTAGCACAATTAAAAAAACTTATAGAGCCAACTAATGTAACATTAACTGTTTGATTTGGCATTACTCTATATTTGAATCCTTGTTGCCATTTAAAAAAATAAAAGAAAAGAAAAGAAGACCTCGATGGGATCCCTATTAAGAAGAATTCAGAAAATATGTTGTGAATTTTAGTATATAATTTAGTGTCAGATATCAAAACTATCAGAAAATTAAACTTTTTAAAGAATAATTTGTCAAAAAGAAAATAAAAAAATGATACGTACCTTAACGTTGCCGGCTTCTTTAATTGCATGAACAAGGTTGAGTTGAAGCAGGATATGGTGGCTTCTAATATGGACGCCTGAAATGGCGCAAATAACGACGTCCACCAGCTTCACGGCGTTCACGAGGCTCTGGTGGTCGTCGAAAGAAGCCTCCACCAAATGAGCTCCTTTCTCCTTAAACGACAACAGCATTTGAACTTTCTCAATGTCAACTCCAATCTCAGGCCTATGAACGACATACGTTTCATGACCCTCCGCTAAACTTGCCTTCACTATCCTCTTTCCCAAGTACCCAGTTCCTCCAACAATCAGTACTCTACTTTTCTCCATCTCTCTCTCTCTCTCTCTCTCTCTCTCTCTCTCTCTCTCTCTGATATTTGTTTCCTTGCTCTTTGTTTCTGATCACAAATGGTAGTATTTAAAATATCTTTGTTGTTTTTTTGTTTTGTTTTTTGTTTGGGTCTTAAGTGTCGTTTGGTGTGAATTTCGTGGCTTTAGCTTTGCGCGCAACCTCAGACCCTACATGAAGTACTGTGGCTTTGTCGTCAAACCAAAGATTTAAGTTCAAATATTTATAATCCAAATATATAACGTACGACTGCGCACTAATTTATAATCCAAATATTTGTGTCGATATCAAATATCAAATGTTCCAACACCAATCACATGTTTCGGTTAATTTAATCCTATGAACGATATTTCTGATTGTCTGTTTAATTTTTTTACTCTTTTTTTTTTTTTTTTTGTTTTACCTTTTTTTTTCCGTTTTTTTTTTTTTTTTTTGCTGTTCTTATATTTCATTAACATTTTTTTTTTGTATTTATAATGTTTTGGCATTAGAGACCTTATTAAGGCATCTCATACTTAAGTAGGGCCAGAGTAGAATAATTCTAACATCACTGACATGAAATCCTCGGAATTGTCATAATCTTAATTTGTCCAGCGAATATTACGAATAATTGCACTAAGGAGTACCTGTAAAAATATTAAACTGACTTTGTAAGCCAAGCAAATGATTAAATAAATACTGTTTGCAACTCTAGAAGGATACCATGTGATGATGTTACAGTCTGAGCTGATCTCCAAATAATAAAGTAATGAAATCCTTGCATGACTTTAACACGCCAAGTGTTCGTAGAAGCATACATTAAAAATGAAATCTTTGAGCCTTGCATTAACCACTACGCTTTGGTAATAATTAATTATATGCTAAAAAAATATTGGCTCTAATTAGGGGATTTTAAGATTTTCAATATTTTATATTCGGTTTTACTTACTTGACACATTTTAATTTTTTTCGGTACATTAAACAAATATAATTTTGATCCCAATAATTTGCTTTTCCAATTACGCGAATAATAAGAAAGAAATTAATAGACAACCAATATAACGACATTAAAATATATAAAAAAAAGAGCCGGGGACGTCCGTCACGTCCCCTAAGGGACGGAAGGACTGTCCTATATATGTTTAGGAGAAATGATCTTAAAATTAAAGGGCATTGATTAGAATAATCAATAAATTAATAATTGATTATCGACTATTTTTATCACCTTTCCAAATCTATGCATAATAGATTATGACATACATGTATCCTTGGCCACCAAAACAGGAGGTGGCGCTTTATTTCATTTACTAAAATTTCTTTATTTACTTGTGTATTAACTTAAACCAAAAACACAAGAAATAAGCTTTGTCTAATCATAATATATTTACTTTATCTGTAAGTATTTTATGAAGTCATGGTGAGCTTGCAATATCAAATCCTCGTAATCCCACTCATCCCTAAATGTCTCTGGTCGAGCATGCTTCATCCTGGCTACCGCAAAGAATATTTGTTTCCTCCACTCTTCATATGGTGGACAACCGCACTGAACCGCAAGCCAATCATCATACTCAAACTGCATATTGCAAATGAGAAGCTCACATGAATGTGAAATGCGCTCATGATTATTTTTTGAAAAATAAAAGAAGAAATATTAACACAAAAAAAAAAAAAAAAAAAATTTAAGAACTATTCTTATCAGTGATCCCTCAATTTTAGAGTCATTTTCATGTTGCACCTTAAATTTCAAAACCTCTTATTTGTCCTCTGTAAATTTGAATTTAATCCCACTTAATTATTTTTGTGAAAATATCTATTAAAAATAGACAGAAAAAGAGGGGCTTAAATAGATCAGGTGATCATTTTACGTTTTCTTTTAATGAGAATTTGAACATAAGGTATGTAGAATTAATGAAGTAAAGTGAGAGTTTTTAAAACCAAAGTAAGAATGATCCTGACACCATGCAGTTAATGTTAGGGGTACTGATCATCAGAATAATCTCTAAATAAATAAACAATTAGGGTGTGAATCATTAATTTTACCTGATGATAGGCCAAATTATGAGTATATCTCTTGGGTATGCCAGAAACTTCAAGCATGGAGTAAAACACGTTAATGTCCTCCATCATATCCTCTTCAGAAGGAAGTGTTGTTCGATTAGACAAAACACCCGCTATCCACTTGCACTGAAGTTCACACACGGTAAAAGGAATAACCTGCAGAAAACAAATCATACAAAATTTACCATTTTTCATGCGAAAACCCAAGAAGCATTCAAGTATATGCTTATCTTAGTTAAAGGAGATCATGTATAATAGAAAAATAATATTTATCCCTATAAGAATAAAATCCCACCACTCATATGAGTCTTATTAGGTTAGATCTCACTTAGTTATTTAACAGGACTCATCTCATGTGAATAGTGAGATTTTAATCCTATTGAGATAAATAAATATGCTTGTTTAATATTACCTTCATTGGTAATCCAACAAAGGAAAGCCATGGAGCCAAAGCCGGTGGAAAGACGTGCTTGTACAATGGTCTGACGCAATTGTCGTCCACGGTGACAAGGCCATTGGTTTCAAGAAAAGGGAAATGATACTTGTACCTTAAGAAAGGTAATGAAGGGTAACTTTCATTGTTTAGACATACCAAAAGACTAAGCCGTTTGCTATCATCTCCAAAGCGAGTGTTTTGGATAGGCTTTTGAAATAGTTTGATTCTCTTTTTTGTCAGGAAACAAAAATGAATAGAAAAATTTTTCATATTTTGTTAAGAAAATGATGAAAAACGCTCAAAAGTTTTTTTTTTTCTTCGCCTTCTCCGTTTTCTTTGTTGAAAGCTTGTACACTCAGTAAATATTTTCATGTTCATAACAAAATAATTCAGTTCCACTCTTTTTTATCCTTAATTACAATCTCTGTCGAAAACACCTAATGCAGTTTCAAAAATAGTCCCAACAATACTCTCAAAAGACCCCATTTCCATTTTTATGCTCAAAATCAAAATTATTTCCAAAATGCTACCAAAAACGCTTTATTTTCGATCATCAAACCAAAGCCCAAACAGAGAGCATACCCTGTGCAATGCAGAATGACATCGGCAAAGATGACACTTTCATCCTGAAAAACGACACTGCTATCTTTATTGACGCATTTGATCTGCATTATTAGTTTGAAAATGAATATGATTAGCATTAATTTAACTGTCGAAATCTCTGTCGAGTAATATTATTATTATTTTTTTGAAAGCTTGTCGAGTCATATTATTATTACCATAGAGTGAAGGCACATATTATCATAGACAGGATGCTTTCCGAGTTTTTCATCAGCTATTGATCTAGATGTAATGTGGACTTCTATCGCAACTGCGGCTATCTCCTGGGAAATGTCACATAATAATAATAACAATAATGATAATGATGATAATGATAATAATAATGATAATGATGAAAATGATGATAATGATGAAAATGAAAATGATGATGATGATGATAATAATGATAATAATGATGATAATGATGATAATGATTATAATGATGATAATGATGATAATGATGATGATGATGATAATGATAATAATAATAATAATAATAATAATAATAATAATAATAATAA
>NW_010367234.1:663817-680436 GCF_000414095.1 Morus notabilis | reverse complement strand
TTTCAGCAAAAAAAAAAAAAAAAATATATATATATATATATATATTAATTGGAAATTGATGGTCAAACACACTAACTTATATGATATATATGTTAATATCTAAGAGGACAGTTTTATTTATGGAAGATTTGTTTTTAGAGGAAAACGGTCAATCATGTAAGCCTTCCATGATATTGATCTTTTACGCTCAGGTTTCCTCACAGGTTTCAGTTTTTCAAGCTTCCCTCTACTAATTTTATTTTTCCAGTGCCTTGTGAAATTTGACTTCTTTTCTATGTATTTTGTGGACAAGTAACTCCTTTAGATTTCTTTTAGCTTATCATATAAATCTAAGCCAAAGACAGGGTCCCACCTTTGTAGGTAGCCCGATATTATATGGCGTAAATTAGGTTGAACACTCCTTTTAAAATTTAGATCTCGTTTACTTCGCGGATTTGAATTTTCAATTCAAGTTGAGATGTGACATTTTCTGAGAGTTTTTCACTGTAGCATAAAAAGTTAGATATGACATTTTCTGAGAGCTTTTTACTGTACAAACCTAAAACTGAAAACTCGAATCGGTAAAATAAACGAGACCTTAGTTATTCACATGTAACACTTTTATGTACATGTATAAGTTACGTTTAAATGTTCATAAAAATACTATATTCAAATACCAATCCTGTAATTTATTCTTCTGATTCACCCAATTATATGGCTACTCTACGTTAGGAAATTTTATTTCTTAATATAATTGTGGGCCACATATTTAATTATCAATCATATCACGCTATTTAATTAATTAGACAAAATTAAGTGGTCAATTTAAAAAAGTCCAATTAGATTTTTAATTGGGTATGGATTAAATGGGTGGATACCCAATACTGACACAATTAGGTTTAATGAGTGTCTAATGAGACAATATATAAAGAACCTTTAGGTTATGGTCTCCAATACGTCAAATTATTCGACCGTTTTTCATCTTCTCCATCTGGAGAGAACGCCCCATTCAAGACTCTGGTGATTTAACTGAGGAAGGCGATAGCCCCAAGAACGTATTCAAGTAGTGATTATTGATGAAGATTAAGGCTGCACCAATAGAGACAAGTATTTGTTACCGTCTATTTTTCTCAATAATTTAGTGTGATGATTCATGAATTCGTGGGTATGATGTTGAAACCATATTTATGAATTAAAGCTAACATGCTACCCATATAAAATCTTTTTTTTTATTATTATTTTTAATTTAGCAAACAAATGCACAGGTGTGTGTATGTTCGAACTGAAGGGTGCATGCAGTTCTTGCATATATACTTCCAACAAATCTGATAGAGTATGTCTAATTTAGGCCTCGTTCATTTCACCGATTTGAGTTTTTAATTTTAGATTTTTATAGTAAAAAGCTTTTAGAAAATATCACATATAACTTTTTTTGCTACAGTGAAAAATTCTAAAAAAATATAATATCTCAGCTCGAATTGAAAACTCGAATTTACGAAATGAACGAGGCCTTAATCTAGCTCTACAATTTATGATCCGTTCTCTCTCTCTCTAGCTCTGCAACAAACCTGATAGGTGATCATTTTACAGAATGATCCTGACACCCCGCAGATAATATTAGAGGCGATGATCATCAAGAATAATCTATAAATAAATAAACAATTACGGTGTGAATCATTAATTTTACCTGATGATAGGACAAATTATGAGTATATCTCTTGGGTATGCCAGAAACTTCAAGCACGGAGTAAAACACATTAATGTCCTCCATCATATCCTCTTCAGAAGGAAGTGTTGTTCGATTAGACAAAACACCCGCTATCCACTTGCACTGAAGTTCACACACGGTAAAAGGAATAACCTGCAGAAAACAAATCATACAAAATTTACCATTTTTCATGCGAAAACCCAAGAAGCATTCAAGTATATGCTTATCTTAGTTAAAGGAGATCATGTATAATAGAAAAATAATATTTATCCCTATAGGAATAAAATCCCACCACTCATGTGAGTCTTATTAAGTTGAATCTCATTTACTTATTTAACGAGACTCATCTGATATGAGTAGTAAAATTTTAATATAAATAAAGATGTTTGTATAATATTAGCTTCATTGGTAATCCAACAAAGGATAGCCATGGAGCCAAAGCCGGTGGAAAGACGTGCTTGTACAATGGTCTGACGCAATTGTCGTCCTCGGTGACAAGGCCATTGGTTTCAAGAAAAGGGAAATGATACTTGTACCTTAAGAAAGGTAATGAAGGGTAACTTTCATTGTTTAGAGATACCAAAGCGAGTGTTTTGGATAGGCCTTTGAAATAGTTTGATTCTCTTTTTTGTCAGGAAACAAAATGAATAGAAATTTTTTTCATATTTTGTATAATTTTTTATATATTCCGTTAAATATTTAACACCTAATTAACAGAATGATTAAAATTGAGATAAGATAAATCTCAAAAATTAACTCTTAAATGTTTTAAAAGTCATGAACTAAGTGGGATTAAGTATAAACCTTAGGAAAGAAAAAAATTGAAAAATTGTCGTTCTACCACCATCAAGGTGCAGTACTAAGCTAAGGTGGCGTATACCCTTTCGTCACCAACTTTACATCATTTGAATTATGAACTCCACATTGTGCATCTAGAGGAACCGTCAGTCAAGGTTCATTTTTGAGAGAAAATTAACTTAAGCAAGAAGGGGATATAATCATATTGGAATTTTTACATTCAAAACTATAATTTTTTCCTACCGATTGGAAATGTTGTCCTACTCGTAGGATTAATTTTTTAAAGGTTTAATTTATGATTAGCAAAAAAGAAAAAATAAAGGTTTAATTTATGATTCAGAATAATTATATATAGTCTACTACTAAGTTTTAGCGTGGATACTTACAGATTAGATAGTTAAAATTTTAAGGGTTTTGGCACTGTTAGTCTTGAACTTTGAGCATAGTGTATTTCGGTCCTTACATTTAATTTTGACATATTAGTTTTTAAACTTCTACGTACGTTTGGTATTATTTCTAACTATTTTTAAAAATATTTCTACACGTTTTTTGAGACACAAAAATGAAAACGGTCTCTAAACAACGTTTGATTAGCAATTACTTTGAAAACGAGAACATAAAATGTAAAATAATGAAGATGATTTTTGTTAAGAAAATAAAAAAATATATGATTGATAGTTGTTTCTACATTTTCATTTTTATCTTCTAAGACTATAACTAACTTATACAGGTTTCTAAACACCCAAACACAATTTCATTTTTTTTTCTTATACCTAAAACAATATTAAAAAATAGGCTATGTTGTATCAACCGTTGGGAATAGTGTCCAATAGCATGAGATGTGATTTAGATTTTATTATTTAATAAATAAAATAAAATTTTCATTATTTATGTGCATGTATTGTTATATACTTTATGAATATCATTGAAAATTCTGCGATTATTTTTGTGATCTTAAATATGGTATATAAATATTATATACTAGAGGATAATATTTAAGGACAATAATCGAAATTAGTCTGTAATGAATTTAATTAAAGTTTAGAATATTTAATTAATACATGACATTCCCATTAAGAATGGAACGGACTTATTCACATCATTGATACAGAGAAATATCGAATGAGTTTATTTTGCATATGAGATTATGTACGACTAGGACACAAGCATTATATGAATTTCTAATAATTTCCGTTAAGTATAGAAATTCTAATTGAGTCTACCGATGGTCATATATAGAATGATCTTAATCTTGAGTTATTAGCAAACTCTTATTTATGGATTTGTGTCATTTGACTGACTCGGTACGGATTTTAAAATTCTAAATCATATTCCTTGTATCTTGGAGATATGAAGAAATAAGTAGTGAAATGCTAATATTACGGGTGGAATCCATTCCTTCTTGAGAAAGAAGCAGATAAATAAGTCCCTTGATGATTGATTCGGTGCTTGAATTGGTAGGAGCTCCGATACATGAATGTGTTTTATGAATCACTATCCATTAGAGATCGATGATACTCAAGGATAAATATGTAATTGGAGGATTGATCTATTTGTAGTGACTATATCAAATGAACACTTCAAGTTCTTAGAAATAAATTATGTCTATAACTTCTAGAGTGCAATTCTAAGTTTTTAGTGGAGTAACTTTTAGAATTAATAGAATTAATTAATTGAAGAGTTTAATAAATTATTAATTTTATTGGAGTCAGAATTATATGTCCATGAGTCTCCGCGTCATCCTTGTAATATTTACAAGACAAGTTGAATTAATGGGATTTAATATCACTCAAAATAAATAATGTGATTATTTAATTAAATTAATTTTAGAACACACACAAGAGGCCACACGCCCAGGCACTTGGAGGTACAGGGAGCGTGTGGCATAGGGTGAATCCCACTGAGATTCAGTTGCTTGTTCTCCAAGATATCTGCTTTACTTGTTTTACAAGTTTCGCAATCAAATTCAAAAGAAAAGTAAAATTTGACTTTATTTAAATTTGAATTTGAGCTAAAATTGAAAACTGGATTAAGGAGAAATTTTTTCTCTCTCATGCCTGCTATTTGCACCAACACAGGGAGATCTCCCTATGGTGTGGTTAGTGATTAACGCCCAAAAGTGTTATTCACAAGTGGTCAATTGTAGCACAGAAGGGCGGTTGTATTCATAGAGAGATGACAAAAATAACAAGAAAGATGAGTAGAAAAATCAACTGACAAAATAAATTAAAGTAAGAGAATATTTAGAAATTTTATTTCAAAAAAATGAAATGAGAGAAGATTTAAATAAAGGAAATTCAGTAGTAAAAACGGTAAGATGTCGAGATTCCCTTTTGTTTCGTTTACCAATTTAAGTTTTGATTCACAAAATAAAAGTATCGAATAAATTAAATCTCTATGTTGATTATGAAAATATTATTATTACAAGTTATCCAAAATTGACAATATATCAATTTAACAATATTGTAATAAAAGACAATTTATAAAATAATTCAAAATACAAAATAGTGTATGACATAATTACATAAGGAAAGCGTGACTGAACTCATATAAAAATTGGCACACATATTTTGAAAAATAAATGAAAGATATATGAGATTTAATTCATTCGAATATTGAACTTTACAGCACAAGAAATCAAAATCCGAATTGGGTCACTAATAAAAGCTCATCTCTAACCTCACCAAATGAACTCTAGCCTAGCTTGCAAAACATTCTCACAAGTTCTAGAGAGAAAATATGAGAATGACAGCAAGACGACAGAAAACTGAATATGAAAAAGACTATAGGCCAACCCTTTTATTTATAGTGTTTAGGCTGCCTAACAAATAAGGAAACAAATCTACAAAAATGGAAAATTACAAAGAAATGGAAACAAAACAAAATTACAATCAATTTGGAAAAATCAAATATTTTTTTGGCGAGGAAAATCTGACATGATTATTAGGAAACTGAGAATTTGGATCAAATTTGTTGTGTTGAATCCAGGAGAAGAAAAAGAGCTACTACCGTGAATGCCACGTGTCACCTATTGATTGATTAAAAGGAATTGATTTGCCACATGTCGTGCGCACAGAGGAAGAGAACGCTAGCGATTGGAGATAGCTGAGACCCGCTCGGACAGGTGGCACTAGCGGAGTGGATGGACAGAGTTGGCGCTGGTCAAAGTGGGGGACAACCTCGACAGCTAGCGCGCATTCATTGGAAAGGTAGGTTGGCATCGCAGGCGCGTGGTCCACACGTTTGGAAACTTTGACGCGCCGGAGACCGCGTGGAGTAAGCACGCGCGCTCTGAGGTCTTGCGTGCTGGTGACACGCGCAACGCGAGATGGCGGGAAGAAGCAGGAGTAGATTTCTGCTCTGACTGATGGAGCCCACTTCATCAACTTGGCTGAGGGGTGGGGTGCTCTCTCTCTCTCTCTGATTGGCTTGTGTGGCTCGATTGAAATGCTTGGCTCAGTTTGAGGGTTTCTTTTATGGCTTCAATTGCATGGCTTCACATAATTTTTGTTATGCTTTTAATCCTAAAAATAAGCAAAAACTAGACATTTCCAGTTAAAATATTTCAAATGAAAATCATGAAAATGTTTAATTTAAGCTTAAGTAATTTATCACTTTATTCAAAAACTAACAGTAACAAATGTGAATTTTTATGCGTTTATTAGTCGGCCATGTAATAAAAGGGACGGGAGAATTTTGTTTCCAAAATTAAATGGGAAACTGTATTTAAATGAGATTTAAAATAACTAATTTTTTAATGCATTGTCTTCAAGTTAAAGCAAAGGGGTCCTCTTAGTGTTCTATAAATAAGAGACAATAGAAAATTAGAGAACACGATTTTTTCTTTCTTCCCATATGAGATAGGCGTGTATCATAGCTTTTATCGTAGTGTAATATTCTGTTTGACAGCATGTAACATTTTAGTGACAGCTGTGTAACCAGAGAGAAAAAAGAGAAGAAATGTTTTTCCAATTCCCAGTTTCATCACATACATGTGTTAAAGTGGTGAAATAGAAAGTAGCGAGTGATCATAATATAATAGTTCCATATTAGAGCCCACACTCTACGTCTTGCAGATATCAAGGACTAGACGAGAAAGATTCAGGTTTTCTGAGAAAGCTTGACGCTAGAACTGTTCGTTGATGGAATTCTAGTGGAACCTCAAATTTAACCTTACTTAGATCATTGTTATTAAGTTTAGCAATGAGTAAGGAACGTTCTTGCAAAAGACTAATTCTTAACTAATAAGTTATAAATTTTGCGAAAAAATAAAAGGGGGTTTTTGAATTCTAAATTTAAATAACTTAAATTACAGAGAAAATTAAAGAAAACAACTCTCAAAATTAAATAAGAAACAATCACTAATAAAAAGATGGTTAAAGGGTCAATTTCCATCACTAGACTACAAAATTATGACAAATGAATGATAAAATTCCTAACTTCCTACAGAAACCATCAACCGTAGATAACAATAAGCTATGCTATCTCAATCTTTTCTTAGTTTGTCGTTAAATAAAACAAGTTCTTTATTAATTCTCTTTCCCTTAAACAACCTAGAACAAGCTATCTAGATTCAATCCAAAGGAAGCATGAAGTTGAGAAAGATAGGTTGATCTAGGTAATAAACACACAAGCTCAGAATATTCAACCTAGGTTATGTTCCACATATAATCAAACAAAAGCCTCCTACAATTATTGATCACAATTCGCTATCGATAATTAGAAACTCAAGACAATTACGGATCAAGAATTCCTAACCTAGCAATAGATAATTTTCATATCCTAATTGGTTGCGCACCCAAATAAAATAAAAAAATAATCATGAACAATTAAATTGGAAGAATATAAACGATTTCTATTGAGAAATTGGAAACAATATCAAATCATCCAAACATAAATTCCATGTCTAGGGTTTCAACATCACCCTTAACCAAGAAGAAATCTAGCCTAGTATAATTATAAAATAACGCGAAGAAAAATAAATGGAAAGCATATGAAGTTCCAAACGAAGAAAGAAGAAAAACTCTTGACGATTCTATTAATTATTAGAATAACCTGATGTGATAATGACATAAAAGAAAATAATCAAAAGTAGTGGCATCTTTGAAATACTTTTATTTTTTTATGTTTTGCTTAACCTTGAAATATTTTTCTTTAGTGATATAGAAAATAATAATCTTTTGGCAAAAGAGAAGACAGAATAAATCAATAAAGCATTAGAAACGGAAACATTTTTACCCGAGAATTAGATATATTGTGGGCGTATCTTTTAGGTGTGCAAGAAACTTCAAGCATAGAGTAATAAGAATTAATGTCCTTCATCATGTCCTCTTCCGAAGGAACTGTAATCGGATTAGACAAAATACCCGCTATCCACTTGCTTTGAAGTTCCCATGTTGGAAAAGGAATAATCTGCAAAAAAAAAAAAAAAAAAAAAAAAAAAAAAAATCATTATGGGTTTTCTTGCATTGGTAAAAACCTTGAGTACTTGGAGGTGTTTGGCAATTACTTGGAGCTAAAATTTCCAATTTTGGTAAATGAAAACCTAAATTTGAAAGTTTGTTGTAATTGTAGTCTAATAGCTAACTGATGTCAATTAGTGCACAGAATGTCACATGATTTACATAAGAAAATGCACCTGAAACGGATCGTACGTAAAATTTGAAATTTTGATATTTGGGACCCTTATTATGTATAATCCGTTAATTAATAGTCCTTATTGGACTGTAATGCAAATAATTGTCAACTTTAAAGTCCTAAATGCTAAAACTAAAAGTTTAGAATCAATTTGCAAGTAACAAGATCACACCTAAAAAGTTTAGACAATTAGGCTATATGCAAATTACTCCACCATTAAATGCAAAACCTATGAAGCATTCTAATGTTTTTAAAGCAGATTTTGAATGTTACCTTCATAGGTATCCCAACAAAGGAAAGCCATGGAGCCAGCGCAGGTGGGAAGACGTGCTTGTACAATGGGCCCACTCGATTGTCGTCCACGGTCACAATGCCATTGGTTTCAAGAAAAGGGAAATGGTACTTGTACCTTAATTAAGGAGAAAATTAATGAAAGTTGGCTTTTATTGTTACCTTGTTTGAAATAGCTTGTGCTTGTGTTTTTAAGTAGTAAAAGAAGATAAGTATAAATTGAGATTTTTTTATTAGTGTTTAGATAGTATTTGAAAAAGTACTTTTATATCTAATAAGAGCTTTTAAATCTGTTTGAGTAAAAAAGTTAAAAATACTTATTGTTATAAAAAGTAATATAATAAAAGGATATGGATGAGATATTTAATTTGTTGTTAATAAATAAAAGATTAAAAATGTAAATCAAAAAGTTTTTCATAAGCACTAAGGGAATGACTTATTCAAAAAGTATTTAAAAAAAATAAAAATATTTTAAGATTGTCCATCTAAACAGATTTAAAAACGAGCTAATCTCTAATCTCTCTATTTTTTACTTTCTACGGAGAAACAGGGTTCTTGATCAAACCAAATTAATAGGCCATATTTTAGAGAGTAGATATACCCAGTGCAGTGAATAATGACGTCCGCAAAGACGACACTTTCATCATGGAAAACGACACTACCATCGTCATGGACGCTTTTGATCTGCAGTTAATATTAGTTTATACATGATTAGTATTTTAATTGCCTTAAATTAATACCATATTCCAAATTTGAAATTCCAGTGAGATATTTATCACCATAGAGTGAAGCCAAATATTAACATAGCCAAGCTGCTTTCCAATTTTTTCGTGAGAAATTGATTTATATGCCACGTGGACTTCTTTCGCAACTCCGGCTATGTCTCGGGAAATATCAGTGGCATTTGTACCAAACCCTATCAAAACCACAACCTAAGAAAAACATGTCATGAAAAAAAAAAAAGAAAAAAAAGAGCTTAAAACTATGGAGTGAATGAAAAGAACTAAGAAGGAAAGAGAACCATACAAAGTAACAAATTAACAAAAAAAAAAAAAAAAAAGAAGCATACAAATTAACAAATTATCGGGGATCTCAATTAATGCTTGGCTTTTTATTTTTTATTTTTAATTAGAACTCATATTTGTTCTAACATGTTGAATTATATATTTCAAAGTCATTCCAAAGCTCTAAAGTTGATACAACTTCTCACCGTATATTTATTCTAGTTCCTATATGAGAAATACAATGCCATACAATTTACAGAAGTATGGAAACATTTAACAAACCCGATCTTGGAATGGCCCCGGAATACGATAACTATGGCTATGAATTTCCTTCCCCGGCCAAGCATCAATGCCTACAAGAACATATATATATATATATATATATAAGAATAAAAATTAAAAAATAATGACTGAAAGGTTTACCATCATAGGCCTAGAAATAGTATAATACGTTTCCATCGATGATTACCGAAAAATTATAAAAATAAATACACACCTTAATTTGATTAGATGATGTCGTGTTTATACAATTTGCTATTATAACAAATAACAAATTTAATTTAAAAACAAAACAAAAAAATTGCTATAGCAAATTAATCAATAACTTTAAACATTAATTAGAAATATTACTACGATTCCTCTAAATTTAATGCTTATTAACTGAGATAATTTTTTTTTTTTATTGACTATTCAAGTTGTTATGACCATCACAGCGATGCATAAATATTTGAATAACCAATGAAACACCACACACACATATATTTAATACCAAATGTTTAAACAACAAAATTAAACCAACACAAATACCAGGAATATCAGCAAGACGAGGCTCTGAGTAGTGCCCAACACATACGACCGCAGCATCGAAAACATCATTAACTTCAACCTGATTATCACCTGATCTCTTCTTTGACGTCACTTTCCACTTATTCCCACTCTCCACCATACCAACATAAACCACCTGAGTTTGAAACCTCACCAATTCCTCAACCCCAAACTCCTTCGCAAAGTCCTTGAAATACATCAAAACTTCTCTGTGACCCGGGAAACTTCTTGGGTCTCTCTCATCGTCGTCTTCTTTAACCACAAATGGGAAGTCTTGGAAGCCCATTAGCTCTCTGGGGAGGACCGTAAGGAGGGACTCGTAGAGACTCGAGTGGAACGGTCGAGCCCAAGTGGGTCCGACTCGACCGTTGGATTGTAGACCCAGGTGCCACCAACTTGGTCTCCGCGCTCGAAGACCACCACTCCGTGGCCTTCTCGGACCAGCTCGCGGGCGGCGCCGGCGCCGATGACGGCCACGTGGCGGGAGATGAGTGGACGAGGTGAGGCTTGATCTGGGGTTGTGATCTTTGTCATAGTTAAGGCTGTTGAAATCGGTTATTTTGGAAAATGTGATCGGGCACCCAGGGAGGGAGAAATCAATCGTGTGTGATTGTCTGATCGATATTAAAATGAGTTGGAAGTGCTTAAGAGTAAGTCTGATGATAGCATTATTGAATAAAGCCAAAACAAAAGTTAGTGAATTACTGACACTGAATCTGACAATGTAATACTAATGTAAATTGGCCGAGAAATTATTGAATAGACAAGTGTACCCAACATTTTACTTATGTGTAGATACATTCAATAAAAATGTACAATTTAGACATTTCAACCATGTCAGCTTCTTACACTGATGCTTCTCTTTTTTAAAAAGAAGCCTAAGTAAACATATTAAAGGAAAAAAATTATTGTGATATCCTCTATTATAGTAAAACATATGTACTTTATATTTTTTAATAATATTAAAATGATACTTTCTTCTTTAAAAAAATATTTTTTTTAATAACTTGAGACAAAGTGTTCACTCTCTCCTCACTAATTAACAATAAATTAATAATTTTTTAGAAAATTTCTGAAAATATTTAAAAATGTTTAAAAATCAAAATAAGTTAAAATGTTATTTGAAAATATTTTTAAAGATATTAGTTTCTATTTAATTAATAAAAATGGCACTCGGATATGTGTCCTAAAAACCCATCTCAGGGTATTGAAAGAACATTTTTTTTTTAAAGTGAATGTACTATTTTAATATTATTATAAACGTAAGGTATCAGTAAGATGTTTCACTATAACAGAGAGTACTAAAATAATTTTATCCCATTACTAAAATAAGACAAACTATCCAATTGTTATTTTTTCGTTTAACGGGTATACTACATAAATAAAATGATGGGGTACACTTAGCCTACTTAACAATTTCTCAATAAATTATGGTAACATATATTGTTAGAGCAAGATTTCGTCTAACACTTTACCAATGTCCCTAAACTAACAATTCGGATTGAATAAACAAGTAATCTAAGGAAATTGATGAGCACACGAAGAACACAAACAAGTTAAGAAAAAGTAATAAGAACAACGCGAAGACAATCATAAGGCAATTATATTCAGAAAATGAGCGTCAATTTTCCTCTCAAATCAAGGAAATTTATAGCACATTGAGAATTAGGGGTTTAATTCCTCATATTAATTCAAGAGTTTATTCTCTAAATTGTTACATCATGAACAGGTTCAAATCTCCAATTAATCAAAACAGGATCAGATCTGCTTTATTGATTCTTTTCTTCATTCCAGAGAACGAACATGAAAAGATTATGAAGTACATATATGCTTAATCACCTCCAAAAATAAAAGGAGGTATCAGCGAGATTATTTAGTAATATTTATTTTCGATTTTTCATCGAAAAACCCGAGACCAAATCTTATTAATCAAGAGTTGGAAGAGTTCACAAAGAAAGGAAATAATTACCACTCCTAGACAAATTGATGAATGAAAAAATAACTTGTTTAATAACCATTGATTCCATTTGGGAGGTATTTTGCAAAGTCATGGTGGGCTTGTAATATCAAGTCCTCATCATCCCAATCGTCCCTGTATGTCTCTGGGTGAGTACGCTTTCTCTTGGAAGCGTAAGCATACATCTCTTTCCTCCATCCTTCAGACACCAAAAAACCGCATTGAACCGCAAGCCAATCATCATACTCAAACTGCAGACAAGGCATTCAAAAGAGTATTTCTGGCCTTAGCAACTAGCAAAATCGAGAATAAAGGGATCAAATAATGTTTCAAATAGATTTCTCACCTTTGGCTAAAAGCTACTGGTTATGCATACCAAACATTACATGAAATGTACATGATAGAAAGGATAAACCAACTGTTGGATACATAAAGAAGCATTAGAATCTGAATCTGTTTTACCTGACTTAAACCCGGCATTTGATGAGTGTACCGCTTTGGCTTGCAGGAAACTTCAAGCGTAGAGTAAAATGCATTAACATCCGCCATCATCTCCTCTTCTGATGGAAGCGTGATCCTATCAGACAGAAGGCCTGCTATCCATTGGCTCTGAAGTTCCCACAAGGGAAAAGGAATAACCTGGCAGCAATTGATGTAAAGGTTCATTATCATCTTCGACCAAAGATCCATTCAAATATTGGAATATATCTTAAACCATTTAGAAGAGTTGTACCTTCCATGGTAACCCAACAAATGAAAGCCATGGAGCCAAGGCTGGAGGGAAAACATGCTTATACAACGGCCCGACGCGATTGTCATCCATGGTCACAATGCCATTGGTTTCAAGGAAAGGGAAATAATATTTGTACCTTGAAGAAGATAAATGAAAGTTAACCTTCAGTATTATAATTTGTTTCACTTGCTATAGAGACTTAGAGATAAAGAAAAGCTTAGCATCAAATGACTCGTCACAAGATGATTAGTAAAGACAGATTACCCTGTGCAATGAAGAATGACATCGGCGACGATGACACTCCCATCCTGGAATATCACGCTACCATCTTCATGAGCGCTTTTGATCTGCATTAGCTTTGGATATCATTAGCATTTTAAGTCACGGATACTGCCCAGCATCAGGGGCAGGCAAAAGGTTCCCTTGAAAAACTTCCCATAATAGCACCAAATTTAGTGATCGATGAGAATTAATACCATTGGATGAAGCCACATATTATCATAGCCAGGTTGCTTTCCAATGTTTTCATCAACAATGGATCTAGATGCTACATGGACTTCTTTGGCAGCTCCAGCTATTTCTCGGGAAATATCAACAGCACTTGCTGAACTCCCTATCAAAATTACAACCTGCAAAAAGCAGGAAATGGATAAGAAGCCAAGTCATGAACTCCATTTGCTTAGCACAATTTGATCGGTTGTGTAAAGCTACACAGAACTAGGGGAAGCATACAGAAGAGACAATTCTTTTCTCTTATATTGGCGTTTTCTCTAATAGTACTATGATAAGCCTAATAAGCCTTTGCTTAAGCAGGTTTTTGTTAGGAAAGGTAAGAGAGAATAAGTGGTTGTTGGGCTGAGTTAGTAGTTAGTTGTTAGTAGTTAGAAGTATAGGGGAATAGTCGGTTAAGGAGGGGATGTACAGGGGATTAGTCGGATAGAAGGGGAGGGAAAGAGAATAAATAGGGATGAAGCAGGAAATAGAAAGATAGGAAAGAACTGGAGTCTTGTTGAGAAAGTCTTAGCTTAGGCTAAGCAGGGGAGATCTCGCAGTACCTCGAAGGACTGCTCTGTAATTCATTTTAGAGATTCAATAAAGATCACACTTTCATTCTTCTTGATTCATTTCTGTTGAAGTAATTACTCTGTTCTTATCATACTATTAGTTAGTCATCAGGCTCAGTTAGTCCTGTCCTTCGTGATGAACTGTTGTCATCAATCCTTCACTAAAGGATGCTTTGTTTGACATGTACAATCAGAATTTCAATTCATTTTGAAACCCAGACACCGATGCTGACTAAAGAGGCATGTGATTCACTCCCTCATGGAACATCTCAACACATTGCACATCTAAAGCAAAGTTAGAAGTTTCTTGATCTAAGTATTAGGAAAGTAATGCAACCCAAAAACACAACACAGTTTACACAAGTAATAACAGAATGCAGAATACTCAAGAGACCTGATCTTGAAATGGCTCAGGCTCGCGATAATTATGGCTATGAATTTGTTTCCCCGGCCAAGTCTCGATCCCTGCAAGAAGATAAATACATAAAAAGCAAAGGACTGGAATATTCATTACTTAAGTAAACTAGAAGCAAATGAAGTTTTTCATCTAATTTCCAAATTGATAACTGAGCAAGACTAACATAATATTAAGTCAATATCCCAGCGTAAAAATATCAGAATTCATCAAAAGCTAACACCGTAACAAGCTTCAATACCATTTCAGTTCACAGAGAGAAAGAAAGCAGTGCAATACAATCTGCAACCTTGGAAGTATTGCCTCAAAAGCATCAATTCATGGGGAGAAGGAAAAAAAAAGCCGAAAATAAAAGGACTGACAAATAAATCAGCAAACATTCTGCAAATATTGACCCCTCATCTAAGCAAAACAATCATTCAAATTCCCCGAGAAGAGCCATCTAAAAAATAAGTCAGAATCCATCTAAGTCCGAAATCTTCAAAACCAAATCAGACCACAAACAATCCACGGGAACTATAAGTGATATCGACATTTATGCAAACATTTACCAGGAATTTCAGCAATACGGGGTTCTGAAAAGTGCCCATTACAGACAACAACAGCATCAAAAATCTCATCCAACTCTACCTCATTATCACCTGATCTCTTCTTTGACCTCACTTTCCACTTATTCCCACTCTCCACCACACCAACATAAACCACCTGAGTCTGAAACCTTACCAATTTCTCAATCCCAAACTCCTCCGCAAAGTCCTTCAAATACATCAAAACCTCTCTGTGACCCGGAAACCTTCTTGGGTCTCTCTCAACGTCGTCGTTTTTGGCCACAAATGGGAAGTCTCGGAAACCCATGACCTCTCTGGGGAGGTTGGTGCGGAGGGACTTGTAGAGGCTCGAGCAGACCATGGTTCGACGTGGGTCGAGCCCAAGTGGGTCGGACTCGACCTTGGGAGTGTAGACCCAGGTGCCACCCACTTGGTCTCCGCGCTCGAAGAGCACCACTCTGTGGCCCTCGCGGCCCAGCTCACGGGCAGCGACGAGACCGGCGGCGCCGGCGCCGATGACGGCCACGTGGCGGGAGGTAAGTGGGTTGAGTTTGGGTGGGAAAGAGAGGCCAGCTGGAAGTGGCCCTGCCGAGTTTGTCATATTGTTTTAAGCAATCATTACATCAAAATTGGAGTACGAGTGGAGAAGAACCTCATAAGTTTGGAATTAATGATGAATCTGAGATCCCCACGCTCGGGAATGTTTGTTTTCCTTTTTTTTTTTTTTTTTTTTTGTGCGTGTGAGAGAGAGAAGATCCTAAACAGTAAACACAGTGTGGTTGAAGAGAAAAAGAAAATAAATTAAGAAAATAACACTGATAATAAATCAAAAGGGAGATAAAGAAAGAGTTTTTCCGGTATAAATTATAACTAATTTATAAGAGTACAGTTGAAATATAACACTCGTTTTTAATATTTTGGATACAATTATTTTTTAATTAAAAAATATTAAAATATGTCTGAAATTTTATTCTTTTTTATTAACTCTTTTAATTAATATAATTATTTAATTTAAAATAATATTAATTAAGAATAAGAAATAAAAATCAATACTCATATAATCTTTAAGAGTATTTGTCTCTTTTTATTTTTACCTGTTTGTGAAGTATATTCTAATTTTGTCTTTCGCAACATGACTCATAAAATATTGATAAATGTCGAGTAAGGGTGGTGGCCTGGTCTTAAAGGATTATCATGACTACGTATGTAGTAAAAAGTTTTGAGTATCGGATTAGGTCTTGTTGAGGATCGTGTAAAGGTTTGTTCCTATCAATCTAATATTAAAAGTTAAAAGGATTATCATGACTGCGTATGTAGTTAAAAGTTGTACTTCCTTGTATTGCAAGATATTTCAAAATTAGGACCCTGAGTTACAAAAGACAAATCAAAGTGTACGAAAGGAGAAAAGCCCAAGTTTCACCATATACAGCTCAGGAGTTGCTTTCACATTACTTCAAAGGAAAGTTGCGAGATCGCAAGGAAGGCCATAACAGGTTAAGATAGCAAAAAACCTTTTGTTAGCTGCACCGAAAGACTCCAATGCAACACGCTATTTTATCTTCTCAACAGTTTGCAAGTAACTGTAGGATGAGCTCTATTGATATCTAAGTTCGGTACGAGTGATGAGCATGAAAAATGGTCTTAGCAGGAAGTCAAATCA
>NW_010367234.1:630700-663795 GCF_000414095.1 Morus notabilis | reverse complement strand
AGCAGGAAAGACGCGACTGAGTCCAAATTTCAAGCTCTTTTTGATTTTCTAGTGCGGATTATGAGATCGTGTAGTGGCAATTTCTTCATTTTTGAGAAGATCGCATGGTGGTGCTTTGACAAAATGAGTGTACAACAAAATTGAGAATGGGCCAACGGTGGCACCGCTAAAAATTCAGCTTCAATGATCCTTCTTACAAGCCCTTGGAAACCCCGTTCTTAATCTCTTAAGACGTGGAGATGTTACATCAATGTTCGGATCACAGTCATCTTTGTCTCCTACAAAGTTGAAAGAAAACAGAATCAGCAGCTGAAAGGAGACAATTACATTGGTAAATAAATGGTTGCGAGTAAATTTTAGAACATAATGATCTTCTGCCTTGGAAGAAGTGAACTACCAATGATCACTTACTGTAAACCATAACAACCGCATTTAATGAGCTTAGGAAACATATCTACAACTCTTGTTTTCTACTGCTTCTGTATGATATGCTTGCAGTAACCACAAGAAAAATAAGGGAAATAACAAAATGGTTCACAAGAAGAGATCACTGAAAGGAATGAATGCAGCAAAGATACATGGTTGCACTTTCAGCATTTGTAACGTACTGAAATATTTCAACTCATCTTCCTCGGAAAATCAGAACTGAGTTTCTTATAGAAATGGACAGAAATTCATATCTCAACGAATTAATGCTCTCTCAAATGTTCAAGTGAGCTTTGGGTATAGGGGAGATATAGTCTAGTTTTGGAAAAACGTACGCTGTGGGGATGTTATTTCATTGTAATTGACTTTTTTTTTTTAGGATACTTTGTCCTCTCTTCTTTAGCCAGATACAACCAATCAATAAAAAGAGGTTTCTTATTTAAAAAAAAGAAAAGAAAAGAAAAGAAAAGATGAAGAGTAGTCAAACGTCTGATTGTATCGTTCCTAAGTTTCACAGTTGAGTTTCGTTTCTTTTTTTTTTTTTAAGTGAACTTTTGTATAAATTTCAGATTTAGCAGTGGTAGTAGAATTTGATGTACTAACCCTTAGATTCCGTAGAGTCACTGTAATTGTATCCAGAACGCTTTGCAGACAATGTAATAAGTCCACCCTCAACTTTCTTTTCAGGTATTTCGCAGCATCCTTCAAACGGTTTCATATAACAAAACCTGTTCAATCAAAACAAATTAATTAGTTGAACAAATATAATCGGATATTCCCGCAGATTACCTGTAGTTATATGAAGAAAGACATGTGTTTTCTATTAAAGCTTCCAAATTATCAAACAGCAATACGAAACAAAATGCTTCCAAAGTTGGCAAGAGCAATACAAATCAAACTTTTCCTTGCTGTCCTTGTCATAACAATATTTGACTATTTTCATATACAAATCAAGTTCACATAAATAGCTCACGTAATATAAGAAATAACACGAAAGTATATACCATTCTAGAGGTAAGCTTTTAGTGTTAAAACCAAGGCCCAACATCCTCCACTTCCTGCACTTATCACACTGCACCCATTCATGGTCGGGTTTGTAAAGAGAGTTCCTCTTTGTCTGGAAAAAAAAAAAAAAAAAAAAAAAAAAAAAAAAAAAAAAACCTTGATTAAAAAAAGCAGGCAACACCATCAGTATTAAAACATATATGACAACGGCCAAAGCTTCATGTTTTAACTCGGAAAATTTTGAAGTTGAAAGAAAATAACAGTTCTAAACTGGTCCTTTGTAAAAGGATCACCTCTTTTGTAGAAAAAAAAAAAAAAAAAAAAAAAAAAAAAAAAAAAAAAAAAACCTTGATTAAAAAAAGCAGGCAACACCATCAGTATTAAAACATATATGACAACGGCCAAAGCTTCATGTTTTAACTCGGAAAATTTTGAAGTTGAAAGAAAATAACAGTTCTAAACTGGTCCTATTTAGTCGCATCATACCCTGAAATTTTAACAGCCTACAGACAACATAAAGAACAAGCTGCAGCTTTGTTTTAGCAGAAAAGAAAGAAAATGCATGTTCGTTATTTTTCATGAGATTACTTTTCATTATTCTACTTGGCAGCGAACAGCATTTTGGTCCCTAAACTATAGGCCAAATCCAATCTCAATCCCTAACTTTTGAAACATCCCAAAAATATAGGTCAAATCTCATTTCGGTCCCTTACATTTTAAAACTTTTAGATCGGGTACTAGCTAAAATTAGGAGATTAAAAATGGAATGAACCCTTTCTTTTACCCGGAAGCAATCATCACAGTTGGGTTTTTTTTTTTTTTTTGAAAGCTTAAACATTTTTTTTGAGGGATTAAACTTTTTTTTTTTTTGGTTACAAAAAACAACTTATTTCATTGATAACCAAAAAAGCACAACAAGAAAGATGACATGGGGTCCATAAGCAAGAAACAACAACCGAAACACATAATAGCAAGCAGCTGCGCACACATCCCAATCCCATGACATCACTGACGCATCCGTTACAAAATCAATTACGAAAGCATAGACGCTCAGTTGCATATTTTTCAGAGATTTTCTGCACTTTGATATATTCTTCTGTAACAACTATAATTAAATCTCACATGGAACATGAATAATCTACTCTTACATTTGCCTTTCGGATAAGAAACAAACTGATGGGTTCCCTGGACCCCCATTACGTTTCACCTATGCTCGAAGAAGGCCTAGAAGAGTTCGGGTTGATATGGCAGCAAGGGTTGAGGTGGAGGCTGGTGAGGTGGAAACGGTTAGAGGAGAAAAAGGGGTTGACATGGAGGGGACGCAAGGAGCTGTTGAGCTCACTGCGGGGTGAAGAGAGTGATGTCTCGGATCTCGAGAGGGCCTTGGAAGAGGTGAAGGGAAGAGGGAAGCGGTTAGTGAGAACTTAGGAATAAAAACAGAGAGAGGAGGGTAGGAGGGACATTGAATCAACTTCTCTATAATTGTCATAGACGAGCTTAGGCTCTAGGGAGTGCAAGGGGTCGCTCAAACACCCCCATATTTTCCTGTAATTCCGTCGATAGTTGAAGTCTTAACCAATTCAATCCGATTGTTTCCTTACAATTACTCACTTTCTGTGTGAATTCTCAAATTTCTGAACCTAAGTCTTAACACAAACTTTATTCAAAAACATGATGCTGCAAAAGTACAGGGCTTCAGGTAAAGGAAAAGAAAAATGAAACTGTAGCAGTCTATCAGCTCTGAAAATTAAAAACTAAACCAACAACAGCAAAATAAAAAAGAGCCCCCTTAGAAATGTGACTCCCCGCAGTGAACAGGACTCCAGACATGGCTTTTTTATAAGAAAACTTCCTCATCAAATGGTATCAATAAACGTGGCTTTTAAAAAGCATATCAACCTACTATTCTATTTAAGATCAATAATAGAAAGACAAATTTCATGTTCAATTCAAGTACTTTACCAGCTGCAGTTGATCAAAGTTCTTATCCCAATATTCATCTGCCTTCAGACCGAGCCACCATTCCAAATGGGCATAAGATTCAGAGTCCTGAAATCCTTGCTTGTTATTAAGAACCCATACACCACCTTTTCCATCATTCTATGCCAGGAAAGATTGATTAGAGGAGAGAAAATAAGAACACATAATTGGAAACACGAACGTAAAAAGCTTTAGAATTTCATAGTTGACCAGTTATAAGCAAAACACATCAGAATCAGGAATATCTTGGAAAATACGAGTGCAAATGGAAAACAAAATTCTTGTCATTAAAAGAAAACAGCGTCAGCTGGTCTTGTGAATAGATGAAAACAGCATCACCATTTTTACTAGCCTATCCTTGCGTGCTTAAGGAACAATAGAAGAAATAGTCACAAAGAGTTGTTAAAATCCTATCCTAACTTTAACAAAGCTAGAGCAAGTTACTTCACAACTTAATTGACAACCTGCAGGTTGAATTAGTGAACAGAATCTCAATTAAAGCACTTATTTTAGTTGGTAAACAATGGTTTTCTGAAAACTCATTGATGAAAATGAAAAAATGCAATCTCAAATTCTCGATATTTGCTCTGTCTAGACATTCTACTTGTTTGGTAATCCCAACTTAAGACTAATTACAGATAGCGAGTGAGATAAATTAATACTTAAATACAAATAGCTAGTGACTCTTAACTTAAGAAAGAATATTGTTTACCATTAGATCAGTAACATCAATCACACCAATTACACCACGACCCATATCTGCACTATGAATCATCCCACCAACTCTCTTGTAAGCCTGTAGCAGTGAGAATTAAAATGTTAGGAAACGAAAAACGAAAGAAAACATATAAGAATATTTAGAAAAGGAGCATGAAAGAGTTTCTGCCCATATACACATTCTATACAACGTGCAGTCATGAAATTGGTTGGTATTTCATTCTAATCCAGAAATATAGGATATTTCATATCCTAGAGAATTAAAGTACATGATTGTTATTCATTCCCTTGTAGTCTTTCATGTGAAAAAGTGAGGATTGAGCCACTAAGAAAGTCTAACAGATTCCTATAAAATAAGTCATAAAGTATTTACAATCAGTAAGCTAAAAAACGATTTGAAAGTAACACAAACAAAAAATTTGAACAAATCAGTAATTATCGGGCCTAATTCCTCAACACACATTATAAGGCTGCAGAAGTAAACAAAGCCTTAGAGACTGAAGAACAATTCAATTGCTACCTTAACATAAACAAGAACAGTTCAAACAATTACTCTTAAGGGAGAGAAACTTCCCCTTTTCTCTGATTTATTAGAGATTGCAGTATAGACCTGGGCTGAAACAAACTATAACATGACTAACAAGAGTGACTGGATATAAAGGATAATATGCGGGGATATAGAAGACTAACAAGAGTCAAAAGCAAAATGGAGTCTAGCCAAGATAGACTAAAGATGCATGTTTCCAAATTCTACATCATTTTATTGAATAGCAACTTACCTCAATTAAACGACCATGCCAATACAAGAATATTCCACAGTTTGCCTGCTCCCATTCTAACTGGCTTCGACCAAGAGTTAACTGAACACGCTTCCCCATTATATGTCCAGTTTCTACAGTAGTCTTATTTAGAAATTTCTCCAAGGGTCGACTTTTAACCTGTTTAAATTTCATGCTAACAATCAAAAAGAAACTTGGGGCGAATACCAATATCATCATACAACAAAATTACAACAAGAAAGATATGGTTACCAGAGAACCTTGGACATATATCTTCATTCTTGGAACTAAGAAGATAACTTCCAGATAAGATTGCAGTGAATAGTCTAAAGGCACCTGAAAACCAACAAGGACAAACTATAAACCTGATAATTGACTGGCTTACAAAAAAGACAAAGATGCCAAACCTTTTGGCTTATCTGGCCAGGACGAGATCTTATCCTTCTAGAACGGATGTATATATCACCTTGGTGGAAAGAGCTCCCACCAATTGACCCACATTGCCATTCTAGACTATAATCTGAACCCCACTCATCTAAATTCCATATGTATATCTGTGTTCCTGCACGGTCGGGAAACAGGCCCGCGTATTCACCAATAAGATACTCATTAAATGGTGAAAACTCTTTAATGGCTTCCAAATTGTACTTTGCTAGAGCTTCAGACTGTACAGTTGTATCCACTTCCATAACCTTTCCTTGTCTGCAGTAGCTTACAATAGGAATCTCAAGATTCTGCATTGAGAATTAATTTTAGAAAGAAAAAAAAAAATGTGACATGAACTGTTAAGTGTTATGGTGCAAAATTACATGAAAATAATATATGATGAATCATGAGTGTCACTTCATAGTTCATACATCTTTTCCTTCATTCAAAGACTGAAAGAAAAGCTATTGATCTGGAGCTAGCAGTCTGGGTAAGAACCAAAGCATCCCTTCCAAGCCTCATTGCTCCAGTCTGGGAATACACAGAATCAGTGAAATAGATTTCATTTAAAAAAAATTAAAATAATTAAAAAATAATTAAAAATAAAAATCATACTGACATAGACCCATCCAATTTAGCTTCCACTTGTTTAAAGTTAACAAAAACCCTGACCAAACGAACAAAAATTATTTTCATTCCAACTGTATGCCTTTTCATATTGATGCCAACCTTTAACATCTCCAAACAATGTGTTAAAGGAACTAGTATGAGACAAAAAGCCAAAAATAAATTGGCATATCCAAACAGTAGTCAAATTGTGTCATTGGTAAATGTAATGAAATAAACTTTTACGTAAACCCCAAGGGTAGCTCAGCCATGGACCTCACCTTACAAGAAGGGTTCCGGGCTTTGAGTCCCTAAGGGGCCATCCACAAGGATTTATTCCAGACTTTTCAAGGCGCAAATGGGTTATGGCCCAATATGCACCCAAGGAGACTATAGGCACATATGACCTTCCGACAGCCAAAATAAAGAGGACTTTAATAAGATTTCAAATTGTTTAATAGATTCAGAGAAAACCATAGTAATTGTGCCCAAGGGGACTATAGTCATCATAATATCACCTGACAGCCAAAAAAAGGGACTTCTATATGGTTACAAATTGTCTAGAAAATTCAGAGAAAACCATTGTAGCTTATATAAATAGAAATTGTTAAGAAGTTTCCCTAGAAAGACAATTAGAATGACCAGAGACCAAGAACTGTCCATTCTCAAACCTAATTTTACCTTGAATCCAATACCAAATCTTCCAATGCGCTCTGGTTCATCATTTTCAGGTTGTTTGTGGCCAATACTTGTCATAATCACAACATCCTGATGGGTCATCCCGTGTCCATCATCAATTACAGACAGCAATGGAATATCTTTTCCACTTTTCTTGTAGTATATCATCTCAACAGAAATTTCCAGTCTGCCAGAATGCACCAATAGACTAGTGAATTGAATAATTATGATGCAGTTATCTTATCTCTAAGACTGAGAATACATTACGGCATAGTAGCATGAAGTAATAGAAACGGTAAGGCTGATATCTAAAACAAGTACGAAACCAGAGCTAATAAGGGGAAAATAGTGTTGGATAAGAAATCCAACTAACTTAGTTGCTTTAGCATCTCTGGAATTATCAACAAGCTCAGCTATTGCTCCAAAAATCCATCCTGAATGAGCCTGACCAAGTGTCTTCAAATAACTCGGGTCTGCTCTCGCATAATTTTTCTCCAGAAATCCGTCCTGCTTTGGTGCACAGAGCTCAGGTCTACTACAAGCTCCAACTTTTGGTGGGTAAGAACGGTCTCTAAAAGCTTGTAGAAACTTACGATCAGAGGAGTGAAAAACTTCATTGACAGCTGAATCTCTTTCATTCACATATACTTCTGCACTGCCAACAATTTCTCAACAAAATGAATTCGGGGAGTGGGAGCCTCTCTTAATGGTGGCACAGGTCTACAATAAATGCAAGAATGTTTTGGAGAAGTAACAAAGTATTCACAGCCTCACTGGTAATTCTAATTTTTAAGTGGAATGATTCTACGGTCAGTCAAAAAGATAACTTTAGAGAGGATGTGTCTCAAGCAAAGAATAAGCAAACTTACTTGGTTGAGAAGGATTTGGACCATGATGGATGTTATGTGATTTTATTGTTCGGTATGCAACTGCAGCATTAGTTAAATCCAAGGCTTCAGCTGGGGAAAGTATGTAAAATTCAAACAGCTCAAATCTTACGATTGCAACCTACAAAAGGATACTGAATATAGTCAGTTTAGAAGATGAAATGATCACTAGAGCTTTTTCGCAATGATTTTAAAAAACTTCGTGAGCATGAAAAAATTTTCAAGTTATAACTTATAATCAGCTGTGATACTAAATTATTAGCCTTTTCCAGAAAGCTATTCCATTATGTTAGGAGTTGTTTGGTTGGGAGATTCGTACCCCGATTCGAATCATGGTTCGTGGTTTGTTACAGTGTTTTATCTCACAAAAAAATACACGTAAATCGAAAATAGTTTTAATCTCATGATTTTAATCCATGAACCAAACGTCTCCTTAAACAAAATTAGGATATAAGAAAGTAAAGGAACGTTGCAGAGACTTAAATCTTCGTATCATCTACGTGGTCTGCACCACATCCCCCTCATACTATCCGAAAAAAGGGTCCTATCGGAAACAAAAAAATGTCATCACAAACAATAATGATGAGACACGCACAGAGAACCAATTATGTGTACATAGCTTCCACGCCAAACCTACCCTATTTTGTTTAAAAAAGTGAAATCATAGCAGAGTCGACGAACCCAACTTCCAGTGTACGTACGTACGTATGTATACTATAAATAAAATGGTAGGATGGGCGATTAGAGAAAGGAACTTGGTTAATCTTAAAAGGGCAAAACCATGTCTGAAAATATTTATATGTATGTATGTACGTATGTATGTTTGTATGTAGTTTGAAAAGAAGAGCTGGAAGATTTTTCTTATTTTTTTCTTGCCCCTTCAATTTCTAGGTAGATTAACAATCATGCAACTAGAGAGTGGAACACTTCTTATGGTGTAATTCAGCTAAAAATTAATGGTCTTAATGTATTGGTGAAATGCATTTAAAGCATATAGGCAAACGAGAAAACATAAAAAAGAAAAATGCAAGTTGGAGAGGTCACATAATGCATATACTGTGAAGTTACAAGTTCTGACCCTGTTATTTTCTTTAAGATAACTCATAAATCGTCCCCACTCTATCTGGTCACGATGATTCTCCGCAGCTGGGAAAAGAATAAACTGCGGTAACTCAGCAAGAAAAGGTAACTTTGTCCTTCGAACCATTTCAGCCAAGCTCCAGCAATTAGGCCTATTGTAACTTTCACAGGCACAAATTAAAGCAAACAACATAAGAGACATGTTGAACTGCTTAGTCATCTCTCTATCAAACTTGCAATTAATTTTAAAAATACTAATAAATTATACACTAGATGAGGGCGGGGGACATAATCATATCTTTAGCAGCCTAAAAAAGGGCAAAAGAAAAAAAAAGCTACATATTATTCCAAAAATTGGCATACTATTTCATGGAATAATGGTAAGAGAAATAAACAACAGCAGGATCATCACATGCGATGGGTAAAATAAAACAGGTATGAAAGAAAAACCAGACGTGCTTCGTTTCCATAACTCAAAGCTATATCCCCTTGACCCCTTTTTTTTTTTTTTTTTTTTTTGAAATGTGTATCCCAGGACTCGAACCATTATTAAGAGATGATAGAGTATGTAATGCTTGATTCTTGAAACGCTTAAAACAAAAATTTTGATCAAATAAACATAAGTCACACTTTTAGTTCTTTTGTAATACTAAATTTGAGTTATAAGGAGAAATTACCTTTGCATTTTTTTGTTTGTTGGAAAACCAACTAAACAAATTGAAAAAGAAAAAAGTATGGAAGGCCAATTCTTTTATAGCGACAAGATTGGGTGAGATTTATTTGACAAAAAGAAAATACTCCACCAACAAAGGGAAAAAAGAAAAAAGAAAAACACTAACATTAAAAAAAAAAAAATATATATATATATATATATATTAACGGGAGTTGGAGGGTGAAAATGTGAGTCAAGTACATCAAAAAATAAATAACTAAATAAATAAAACGTGAATCGAGGACATTTTTATTTTTATTTTTATTTTTTTAATAAAAGGAAGAAAGCATACACTTCAGGGGGTGGGTTATAACATAGTGTCCGACATATAGGTTTTCCATCTTTAGTGAGCATAAAATATTGCTCCTGAACACCTGCACGTATCGAAAGTTATAAATTATTAGTATCCTTGAAGAACACGCATAGAAAATACATGTTCATTATCTCATTTAACAATATGATATGACCACCATTTTATGCTTAAAAAAATGAAAAGAAGGGTACAGTTTTCTTCCATTTTTCTTTTAATTTAACAAGATCATGAGAATAAGAAAATCTCCATCTTTCGGTTCACTATTCATTTATAAAAGCAAAATACAAACATATTATCAAACAACCTTCCTCTTTCTATCCTGACAATTGAGCACTAACCTTTACTTGGAGTATGGCCCAAATTTTCCCCCATTGTAAGCCTGTAATTCCCAAAAACCAAAGAATTAGGTTCAGCCACAAACAATTGCCGAATCTTCTTTCTTTTTCACTTCACAACGTATAGTTGCTAATTCTTAAATTGTTCACGTCTGGAAAAATAAAATTAATTAGGAGGATAATGAGAAGTATAGCTATTCATGTACGGAAGAATTTTAATCCGTAGAAGCAATTTCTTATGGTTCAAGAATCAAATGTACTGTTTGGAATACAAGAAACCATCAAGAACACAGTTAATATATATATATATATATACATATACTATTCACTGGTTGCAGTTATATGAAATGAGATTTCGTTAATGGAAGCTTCAATTTGATCATCCAAGAAAAATTTTCCCCAAAATTAAAAATCATTAAATCAAAAAGAAAGAAATTTAACCAGCTCTGTAAACCCTAAGGCAAGCTCAAGTACATGAACATTGCGTTCCGAAATTGAAATTCGCGAAAGATGAAAGCAAAACCCTACCTTCAGTTCATTTCAGAAGAAACTTTTGGGGAAGAGCAAGGTGATCTCGACAAGCCATGCACAATAACAACGAGGAACGAAAACTTGCGTTCAAAGCGAAGCTCCTTCACCAAAAGCGAAACTCCATTGACGCTGAAAAGCAAGCAGTAGAGGAAATGCGGCTTCTCTTAGAGAGACGAAGAACAGCGTTTTAGAGAGAGAAACAGAAGATAAAGAATCTCCGACAAATGCAGAGTAGGGAGATTCTTGTGCGAGAAGCGTACGGCAATGGCGGCGCAAGTAGACGGAGCACTAGGGGAGCGAGAGCGCCGTTCGAAGACGACGACAGTACGGACGGGAGGGACAGAGCGCGCTAGAGGCGGTGCTAGAGAGAGAAAGAAGAGAGAGAGAGGAGTTTTCTTTCGTTCTTTCTCACAGAGCCGTAGTGATGGACGTTCGAATTTGGAAACGAGCGCCTAGGAAGAAGTGTGAAAGAGTGAATGACGTCTCTCTGTTTTTTTAATTGCACGTGCATCCCTCAGGTTTCTACTATCTTGCGTTCAGTATGCATTCAGTGCCCTCCCCCTTCCCTTTTACCAATTTCCATTTCAAAATCTCTCAAATATTTTCTTTCCTCCCACTTTTCATAAATACCAAACAAAGGGTTAATATTGCCCCTTGTTGAGACTCTTCGAACTAGTGATTTGAATCGTAACTCAAATTTTGTGAGAAAAATATCATAATAAAATTTTTAGAGTCCGTTTGGTTCATGAATTAGAATCATGTGATTAGAATTATTTTTAATTTTCGTATATTTTTTGTGAGAGAAAATACTATAACGAACTATGAACCATAATTCGAATCAGAAAATGAATCCTCCAACCAAACAGGCTGTTAAAATCAAAATTGTTGTCAGAAGAAACACTATTTGAACCAATTTGGGATGTATTTGAAGAGCCTATCTTTCAAACGGATTCTTAAAGCTTATTTGGAAGAAGGTTTTGAATCTCAGTTTAAAGTTCTACTACAGTATTTTCTTTTACAAAAGTTTCAAAAATTTGAATTATAGTTCAAATCAGAACCAAACAAGCCTTGAGGTTCTATTTGGTAGAAGGTATGAAGAGTAAAAAAAATAGAAAGAGTTAGAACTAGGGATGATAAATATAAATAATTCTTCATATTATTTAATAGGAGGGAGTGGAGTTGAAATGATGAATGATAATTATTTATCTAATTATTATATTGTTCACTATGCGTTAATAATTTTTTAAATGATAAAAAACACTTTTATTAGATTGATTAAATGCTTTAATTAGTGAAAGGATCCAAATTCATAAGTCCAGCAGGAGACTCTCTCCCTTTAAAATTTTTTTTTAATGGACCGGGTGTACCACGTCATTAGACATGTGTACCACACAAGTAAAATGACTTGATACACCCAGTTCACTGAATAATTTATCTTTGAAAAATATTAACATCATTTTTTCTGTCACTCTCTGTATTAACTGTTTGATACGTGAACTCCGATAACATGATATATTATTATTTATACAAAAAATGAGATAATGTAGTCTACATATCAAACAATGAGTAAAGATAATGACAAAAAAAAATAATATTAACATTTCTCTTTTCTCTTCCCTCTATGTCTATTCTTCCTCCTTTCATTTCTCACAACCAAATAATGGATTCCCTTCACCGCTCTCTCTCCACCTCTTTCTCTACTATCAAATATAGTGTGAGGCTCCATTTTGTAGGAGAAATAAAAAATAAGAAGGATGTGGAGAGTTGAAAAGAAAGATGCATAATTATTTACTATTTACTATATAATACTTATTGTTTTTATTCTTTATTTTTTTTTAAAGATAATGGTCTTTTTAAAACTTTAATTGATAGATTAATATATCTTTACACAGAGCCCGTTTAGTTGGAGGATTCGTTCTCTGATTCGAATCATAGTTCATGGTTCGCTACAGTATTTTCTCTCACAAAAAACACACGTAAATCGAAAATTATTATAATTTCATAGTTCTAATCCATGAACCAAATAAGCTCTAATAGAAGCGTGCAATATAGTAGGCTCAGAAGGAGAAAGTCCCCTCTTCTCTTCCCTCAAATCAAATAATAGGAAGAGACTCTTCTCGACCATTCTCCCTCCTTTTATCTCCTCCATGCAATATAAAGCTCACGTCAATTAAAATAAGGTATGCACGATAACCATTTGTTTTTACGTATATTTTAATAAGGATCATAAATTTTATGGGATTAAAAATGATCATATTTTTAACCATAATGGATTAGAAATTGATTAACTGATTGATTTTTTTATTAATCACTTACTGGCCAATATCAATCAAGTTTTTAACCAATATCAATTAATAATTTACCGTTCAATTACCGATTGACCTTATATAATTGGAGAAATGCTAGCATCACTTATTGTGTCACTCTTTTTGTCACTCTTTACTTTTATTATTTGACACGTAGACTCCACTAATATAATATATTATTATTTTAGCATAAAACAAGATAGTGGAGTTAATGTGTCAAATAATAAATGCAGAGAGTGACAAAGAGAACGACAAAAAGAGTGATCTTAGCACTTTTTCAATATAATTAATCATCTCATTAATTATTTCAATAGCTACTGCTATTTAATGAAAGAAGCGACAACCACCTGACTTAGGGTGTGTTCTTTTACACCCAAACTCGAAAAATTTTTGGACTCAAGTTATAACTTACCACCTGACTTAGGGTGTGTTCTTTTACACCCAAACTCAAAAAAAAATTTAGACTCAAGTTATAACTTTATTCAAGTTCATGTTCTTTTATAAAATTTGAGGGTGTGTTCAGTTGCCTTAACTCACTCGGGAAGTAGGTACTCGAGTCAGTCTCTTAGGTGAAGTTAATGTTTGCCACTTGTGTACTCGAACCAGACTCAGAAATTTACTCAAGTCAACTACCCATTTCTCGAGTTTATCCTCCCCATCAACTCGAGTTTACTCCACTGCTCCGCTACAGTGCATATTCCTTCGCGTGCGAATGGGGCAATAACATCTGGAAGAAAACCACAAAGAACAGGAAAACCGCGACGGTGCAAATCCATTAGAGGTAATCTAGCTTCTTGAAGAGGAAGAACCGCGAGAATCTCGATCTTTGTCTCTGCAAAAATGGGTTTCTGTCACTCTGACCGGTAAACGACACCGACCGGTAAAAATGGGTTTCTGCAAAAAGAGACCGGTAAATGGGTTTCTACAAAAATTGGTTTTTTTAGCTTATTCCCATCAAATAAAAGGGAAAAAAATGGAGTTTTGATTGAATTTCGAGAGCTCTTTAATGGGTCAGAGAGAGTTGTTTCGTATTCAGTATTTTTTCTTTGAATTTATCAGTCTCTCTCTCAATTTGCTTGTAAAGAGAGTAAAAGAGAGGTCAGAGAGAGCTAGGGAGGTAAGAGAAGAGTAGAAGAGCAATTGACGTGGATCTTTATTGAGATTTTATTATCGAAATAATTGGAGGAAAAAAATTATAATTTTTTTTCCTTTTTCTTTTCTGAAAGTAGGAATAAATTGTCAGTACTCAGTTTTTTTTTTTTTTTTTTTTTTTTTTTTTGAAGAATCTAATATTTTGTTTTTATACTTATTGCTACTTTTAATTTATATCTAGTTTCAATGGCATAAAATTAAATAAATTCAAATAAGAAAAAAAATATTTTTTCTCTTCCCACTGTTTTTACAATTTAAGTTTTATTATACACTCAAACACAAACTCAAAAAGATTATCATCTCAAACCATACATCAAATGTACATAACCAAACACAAATTCAAGTTACGACTTTATCTCAAGTTATAACTCAAATTCAACTCAAAAACTACACTCAAATTACACTCTACAAGAATAGGCCCTGAGTTTGAACTTGAGTTAAACTTGAATTTGGGGCTAAAATCTGAGTTCAAACTCCTCCCCTTAACTTAAGTTTTTAAACTCAAACTGAAGTTAATGAATAATATTTTATCTATTCTTAAAAATATCATAACTTTTTCGTTTTTAATTCCAATTGAGGTGAGATGATTTTTTTTCTATACGTTCACAATGAAGAGACGAGCAAAATCTCACCCATATATCCTATTAAAATTTTCTATCATCATTGAGTTTTCATTAAAATATTATCTAAATATAAATTTTGACCCACCCAAATACAAACTCAAATAGACCCTCAATTTAAATTATAACTCAAATGTGTACATTTAAATACAAACTCAAATTAGATTCTCAACTCAAACCATATTCAAATACATTAACTCAAATCAAAATTTAAACTCAAATTACCACTTAAAAAGTGCAAAAGATCTCAATATGATCGTATGACATTATATTTGAGACGATATAGTATTGAATGGACATAAAAAGAGAGAGATGAGAGTCAAAGTTGGGTAGTTCTCTCTCTTTGTTCTTTGTTTTGTACTTTCAATACTACGATTCCTTTTCAGCAAAAAATAAAATAAACATTAAAAATAAAATACTACGACTCTTTTATTTATTTATTATTTATTTGGCTTCAAGTAAGAGAAATAACCGCATCTACATACCAAAGTTTCCAATAAAGTGCTCTCGCCATTCATAACCTTCTCACCCATCAACAAACCAAAATTTCAAAAAAAAAAAAAAAAAAAAAAAAAGAGAGAACAAGAATATGAAATTTGTAGATAGGAATTCCAACAATAGATCTTTGATTTTAACCGTAAAATCTATATTAAAAGTTATCTATTCAATATATTTTTTCTTGATATAATTTTCAATGTTTATTAAAATTTATCTATTCTATATATTTTTTCTTGATATAATTTTCAATAACATTTAACGATAAAAAACATACACTATCAATATGGGATCCTAGGATAGGACCCAGAAAAAATGACGGCACCTGTATCCTATTAACCCATTGTTATGCACCTGTTGGATCACATCTGCGAGGTCTATGAACGTGAACAACGTGTGGTGCAGCTGCATTACTATCCTCCACTATTCTGGAAGCATTCTTAAATTAAATAAAAAAAATCTATGAAATAAAAATTTTCTTATTTTTTTGAAATGGTTATATTCATCTTTCAATTATAGAAATACGAAGATGGAATTAGAATATAATTTAATACTACACAGACACCAAACATATAACAGTATTAAGTACCAAGTACCATTATTTCAGCAGTTTAGCTCCCCCGTTGACTGTTTCAAACACCAACCACCATGAAATGAAATACAATCACTGCAAAACTCCTCTTGTCCCAGAAGCAGGAAAACAAATTTTCATTGAACATCCTGTTAGCGTTATTCATCACCCCCACCGAATCCTCTCTATTCCAGCTGTGTGTGTTAGTACTAGAATCAATTACTAGTAGCACTAGAGTTCTCTTTTCTTCTTTTTCAACCATGCCCTCATTCCTATAGTATTAGCTGCAGCACGTGCACCGCGACGAATCTTCGGTTCCCAAGTCAAGAATTGTCCAGCACCACTTAATCAATCGATCCCCGCATAGTTGCAACCAGTATTTATTGGTCTGAATTTCTTCACAGATAGCAATACACTTTTCAAGCGGAGTTTTTCAAGAATAATGATTCACTTGGTCCTTGGTAGAGTATTCAGTCACCATGCAACGACCAAATCCAACCAAGCACATGTCATAGCCGAACCTGTTGTCAAAATTTCAAAACCCCTTTTTGTGATTGCTATGCTTCTCAAATTCCATTTATTCAGCTGCAAGGGATTCTGTCTGTTTCTCTCCCACATCCACCATCTTGAAATGAGGCTTAGAAGGAAACACAAAAAGAGTCGACACAGCATTCGATGGTTGAAATGCCGTCGAGTATCTAACCGAGGTTACGGTAAATTTGGGCAACTGTTGCGCGCCTGAGGCGAGTGGCACAAGCTTGTAACTGAGGATGTTCTCAGATTTTGGAAGAACATAGATGGTATCATTGTGCGACCCACACAAAACAAAACTTTGTGCGTCTGCCAATGACAACTTAAGCTCTTGAAGCAAGTGAGTTTGGTTCTGAACTTTTATATAGTACGTAAAGGGATCTCCCAGAATTCCATAAGGAGGACATTCCAAGCTCACAACCAAAGATGGCAACTCTAGATTCACATCGGGAAGTATTTGTTTAGTCAAAACCGAAGATTCTGTTGAGCCAGGTTGCTCTCCAGTCCCAGAATCTCTTCTCCATCTTACACATACATTTCCTAATCGGAGCTTTGGAAGATTCACCTTTGGAGTGATACTAAAAACCTTCTTAAACTCTTCTCCTGGCACAACAATTGCAGGATCTAAGCGGTCGCTGCCATGTTGCACAGAACACGACATTCCAATGTCATCCTCATCTGCTTCAACAGATATGGACATCAACTGCAATGGTACATCAGCACAATTTTTTGCACCAACAACGAGTACACTCGTTTCGTTCAAAGGCAGTGTTGTCAGCTGATCAGACTCAGGGACTGGCTTGGTTCTCGAGAGTAACAATGGGTCACGACGGAATGGCAACATAAAACGGTGGCTTATTAAGATCGCCGTCTTTCCTTCTATTTGTAAGCTCTTATGAATGTTAACTTTATGAGCAGTTGAATCATCACCATCTGGTGAATAACCCAGGGATACATAGAGCATAATCGGTTTTGGCCTGTGCCACTTGATTTCCAGTTTGCAAGACCATGAATCACTGCATTTCAGAAACGGAACAGAAACAAGTCCAAATGATTCTTGTATTTTCTTGATTTTCTCAACACCCTGATCAGATTCATCTTCCCCTTCAGGTCCAGATATGCCAAGAAGTTCAACATGAGCATTATCCATAGAGATATGTTCTGATTCCCTTGGACTGAACAAGCCGCCGCCTCTTACATCCACCAGATTGATCTTCAATTCACCGGAATGAACATCATGGCCCTTACTGGTCACAGTAACAGGTACCAGAAAGCTCTCTCCAACAAACGCAGGGCCAAAAGCACCTAAGTTAAGATCAATTTGGGGTTCTGGTTCCTCAACCTGGATAGCTTTCTGCCCAGTGAATGACAGAGCAGGATCCTTGGTTGGATGAGTTTCCACACGGTCTTCAAACTTCCAAAGAGGCAAATCATTCATTGAAGCAGGACTTTCGGCTCTGCAACAAATTGTGAAGTGGGGCCCCATTTTTGCAATAACAGATATGCATTCAAGCTTTCCACTTTGATCTGAAATAGCCAAAGAGTTTCTATTATCATTAAAAAAAAAAAAAGAGAAAAGAAAAGAAAAGAAAAAGTGGGCAGACAAAAATAACTAAAGGGACAGATAAAATCACAAGTCATAAAAAATGGGGATGACAGAATAATCCAATTCAATTGGATAACCAACCAATCCAAACTAATCCATCTAACTAGATTGGACTGAATCTAATTGGAGTGGATTGATTTGGATTGGTTAGTTCTACACAATTGGAGTGGATTGAAAAGAATTTGAATTCTGAAATCAAATTAGACTAAATAACGTCGGTTGTTAAACAGAAGAAATCCACCAACTGAACCAAAACAACCAATCTTTTTGGTTATGAGTTTGTGTGTGTGTGTCAAAACTTTTCTATTCTCTTCTGTTGTGCCTAAAACCAACACCCAAGCCCAGACCCAATAGAATTGCACTGGATTCGATGTCAATCAAAAAGTGGATTGGGAACTAAAATGAAGAAATCCAATTATTATTGGATTGTATATCTTTAAACTCCACAGGATGCCAAATCCTGTGTAATTGCCAAGCCTATAGCATTATTTTAAAACCTTAATATAGCAAATAGGTGGGCCGATGTAACCTAATCTAAACTGATTGCTAGGCCTAGAACATTAGTGTGACACTCGGACAAATTATGAATTGCAGTCCCAAAAATTCATATGCAGTTCCAAAAATTCATATGCACGAACACGTTTGCACGCCATTCAAATCTATTGATTAACTCAAATGAATAGCTACGCAATTGGGGCATGTTCAATCTCACACAAAACAAGGGCGTGAACTATCATTTAAAAATACTTTCCTTTGGCCAGGTTCTGGGAAAATACCCTAGCAACAACACCCAAGCATTTCCGAATTCAAACTTCCACTTATTCTATTACCTAGTAAATAGGGGTCAGTATCGGAAGATTCGAAATGCATGGTATAAAACAAATGTAAATTAGCCTTATTTGAATGGAAGTGACAACAGGAGAGCTATTGATTTACCAGGTTTGACATCATATGTCAATCGCAGCCATCTATTTGAAGAAAGAGACAAAGAGGGAGCAGTCTCTACTCGGTGACTGTCTACACCACTTGCACCTGATGGTGCTTGTTGAGAATTCACAACAATAAAGTTACAAGCGGGCTGATTGAACTGGACTTCTAATTGGTCAATCACAAAAGTAAGGGGTAGCTGTGATAGAAGTGATAGTGTTATCAAGGTGGACGAACCAGGCTTGATTATCTGTTCATGGAAAGCAACTGAGGCAAGAAGAACCAGTCTAAGGGGACTGACAAGATCAATCTCAAGATGAAGTGGATTATCTCCAGTTACTTTGAGGTCAGTTTTGTTTTCGGTTTCTGTCAGCCCCAACTCTCCACCAATGAACCCAAAAACTTCATTGTGTATTATTTCCTTTTGTAGAAGACTAGCAGGTCCAGCCGGGCCACATTCTTTTCTGGAAGACTGGACACCAGTATCAGATGAGATAGGCAGTGCAGCCATCTCAAGGGAATACTCTACAAATTCTTTCATCATACTTTGTTTCCTCGAGCACTCTCGTAAATAACCCAAGACCTCCCACAATGGAGTGACCCATCCCTCTCGTCTGTATAGACTAGCAATGCCATCAAAAAGCTGTTTTGCATTGCTAAAATCACCCACACCGTAGTATTCTCTTGCCATTTGGAAACCACAAAATGCGCCAATTCTATGGACTTTGAGATTACTGAAATAATCATAAGATTTCTTAAGCAAAGCGATAATTTCAAAGGAATCTTGAAACCTTTTCCCGTCAGAAATTGCATAATGGATATACTCTTCATCAGTCAGGCTGAAAGACATCAAAAGAATCTCAAACGTTTAGTGCAAAACCTATAACAGAACAAATTCAAGATTCAAAGGGAACATCATAATTTTCAACTAAGACTTACGGTTGCATGACAAATTCATTTCCTTGCTCAATCAATCGAGCAAACTGACCAACATATGTTGAAGGGACCACGGATTCAGCACTACTATCAGTGGCATTAAGAGTTTCAGATATTGAAACTGCAACTTCCAAAGAAGTCCTCTTCTCCTTTAAGTATTGAGCAGCTAACTGTTTCAAGATCACGTCTTCATTCATATAAGCCAATGCAAGAATTACAAATACAAGCATCTAATTTTGTGAATAAAATCATCGATACCAACATAAAGACAGCAGTAGTACAAATCAAAGCAGAAAATCAAACGAAAGATAGAAAAGGTAGAAGAAACAAGGAAAACAAGGTGCATGTTTGGAACCGTTTTTGAAAACGGGTTTCACGTATTTCGAGTAGCAAAAAATGAAAATGAAAACAAAACGACGTTTGTTTAGCAAATGTTTTGAAAACGAAGTGAAGGAATTAGAAAACAATTGAAAGTTGTTTTCACTTTTCTGTTTTCATTTTTGAGTACTTATCAACAATATTATAATATATTAATTAATAAACACGATTTCACTTTTTTATGTTGAAATCTTGCCTTAGTTAGTTCGGATTTCCAGGGCTGCATTATTCTATATTAGGATAGCTAAATATTTTGTATTAAGTTACCTAATTTACGTTTATTCTCTTTCCTTATTTAGGCTAGATTGTTTCCCTTATTCTGTTCACACGGTTGCAGACTGCAACCATTTTTCTATATATATAGCTGTAATTTTTCATTCAAGTAATAAGAGAAAATTAGAGAGCCTACCTTTTCTCTCAGTAATTTTCATGGTATCAGAGCCTACCTCTGAAAAACCCTAATCCCTTCTTCATGGCCAAATTCGGCATGGCTACTAAGAGACAAAGCTCTACATCCGAAGTAACCTCCAATCCAGAAACTGCCGCACCAGCATCGAGCAGCCATGGAGGACCGGACACTCCTTCTCTTCTCATCACCGGCCACAAACTCAATGGTCAGAACTATCTCCAATGGTCCCAGTCGGTTATGATGTTTATCTGTGGGAAAGGCAAAGATGAATATCTCACTGGTGAAGTCACCATTCCAGAAAAGAATGATCCCAAATATAGGCAATGGAAAACCGAGAACCATATGGCAATGTCATGGTTGGTTAACTCGATGAACAATGGGATAGGAGAGAATTTTCTCTTGTACTAAACAGCACAAGAAATCTAGGATGTTGTTAGGGAGACATATTCAAGTTATGACAATACTTCATAACTCTTTGAAATCGAGGCTAAGTTACACAATCTTCGCCAAGGAGACCTCACGGTCACTCAGTATTTTAATACACTCACTCGCTATTGGCAACATCTTGATGTATTCAAAGTCCACACATGGAAGTGCCCTGATGACACAGCCCTCCACCAGAAAATTGTGGAGCAAAAATGGACGTTCAAGTTTCTTCTCGGCCTCAACAAAATTTAGACGAAGTCAGAGGAAGAGTAATGCGGACCAAACCTTTTCCTAGCATTCGTGAGGCCTTCTCAAAAGTTCGACGTGAAGAAAGCAGGAAAAAGGTGATGATGGGATCTCAGGAATCTACTCCAACACTTGAAGGATCTGCTCTTGCAGCACGAGGACCGCCAACAAACAACAATATTGACAACCGACAGAGGAGAGGAAGACCATGGTGTGACCACTGCCGCAAACCAAGACATCTCAGAGAGAATTGCTGGAAAATTCATGGCAAACCCGCTGATTGAAAGCCCTCAGGACCAACAAATGACAAAGAAAATCATGCCTATGTTGCTGCCTCCAAAGAAGATAGTCTAGCCGCAAGTGAGACAAGTCCTTTCACCAAAGAACAACTTGAAGTCCTACAAAAGTTTTTCAGCCAGAATATTCAACCTCAGCCAAGTACTTCCGTGCCTGAAACCAGTATGTTAGCACAAAAAGGTAACCTTCCAATGGCTTTTATAGCTAATAAAGGGCACGTGAAATCATGGATTATTGACTCTGGAGTGTCAGATCACATGACGGGAGATGCAACTATATTTCACCAATACAAGCCATCCAGTGAGAACTTACCATCCGAATTGCTGATGGTTCCTCATCCAAAGATGAGGGAACGGACTCGGTCCAAATTACTAAGGACTTGATTCTAAACTCTGTCCTCCATGTTCCTAGTTTGGATTGTAATTTACTTTCAATTAGTAAATTGACCAGTGATTTAAATTGTGTAACTAAATTCTTTCCAAACTTGTGTGAATTTCAGGAATTGGATTCGGGAAGGAAGATTGGCAGTGCTGAGATGTGTTCTGGGCTTTATCTACTCAAAAACAACACTCCTCTAAGTAGACAAGCTCAAAATGAAAGTGGTGTGTCCTTTAAGAGTCAGTCAGTTTTAAATTCTTATGTCAATAAAGATAGTGAAATTATGCTATGGCACTATCGTCTTGATCATCCAAATTTTATGTATCTAAAAAAACTGTTTCCTTCTTTGTTTATCAATAAAAGTTCAATGCCTTTTTATTGTGAAATTTGTCAACTTGCCAAACATATTCGTAGTAGCTATCCTAGTCATTCGTATAAGCCATCTCAACCATTTGCCTTGATCCATAGTGATGTCTGGAGCCCCTCAAGAGTAAAAAACATAACAGGAACTCGATGGTTCATATCATTTGTTGATGATCACATTAGATTGACCTGGATATTTCTCATGAAAGAAAACTCTGAAGTAGGTCAAATTTTTCAAAATTTCAATTCCATGATACAAACTCAATTCCAAACCAAGATTCAAGTTTTAAAAACTGACAATGCCAAAAAATACTTCAAAACTATCCTTGGTAAATTATCTCTTAAGTCAGGGCATAGTCCACTTAAGCTCTTGTATTGATACTCCTCAACAAAACGGGGTTGCAGAAAGAAAAAACAGACATCTACTTGAGGTAGCTCGATCTCTCATGTTCTCCACTAATGTTCCAAAGTATTTCTGGGGAGAAGCAGTTCTTACGTCTGCATACCTGATCAATAATGCCCTCCCAAGTTCTCCAATTCCAAACTCCTTATCGAATCTTTCTCCAAAACTACCCACATACCAAAATTATTTCTTCCTTAGATCCAAAGGTATTCGGGTGTTTAGCATTTGTTCATATCCATCAGCAAAATCGTAGCAAATTAGATCCTAAATCCATCAAGTGCATTTTTCTCAGGTACTCCTCAAACCAAAAGGGGTACAAGTGTTATTCACCTACTACCCAAAAGTTTTACAACTCAATGGATGTGACCTTCTTTGAACATCAACCCTACTACCCCAAATCTGAAATTCAGGGGGAGAACATGAGGGAATATCAGCTTTGAGATGTTCCAGCCAATACTGAATCCTATTCTGGTCATTCACCACAATCCAATGAATTCTTCCTGAGACTATGGATCATATACAACCTGACAGTGAATCCGAGAGTCAACAACCACCTGCAAACTCACCACAAAATCCAGTTTCTAATCCATCCACTCATGACCACAATCACTCCAAATCACCACAAACTGCAAGTAAAGAGATGTTAGAAGGAAAAGGCCCGAAAGGGAGATAGAGCACTCAACTCCTCTCGCACATGTTCAAGAACCTGTACTGAATCCAAAACCTGTTCAAATTCACTCAGGTAAGGAAACTTCCACTCTTGAGATTGAGAATGAAGCAATTGCCACTGATGATTGTGATATGCCGATTGCTCTAAGAAAGGGTGTTAGAACATGCACACAACACCCCATCTACAACTTTGTCTCCTATGGAAAATTATCTCCATCTTATCAGGCATTTGTTTCGGCTCTTGATAGTGTGAAGGTACCTAATTCTATTCAGGAAGCTCTCAAGAATCCAAAGTGGAGGAAGACAGTTGGTGAAGAAGTTAGAGCCTTGGAGAAAATGGCACATGGGTAATCTCAAATCTCCCTCCTGGCAAGAAACCAGTTGGCTGTAAGTAGATTTTTACTGTCAAATATAAGGCTAACGGTAGTATCGAAAGACTAAAGGCCTGCCTAGTTGCTAAGGGCTTTACTCAGTCCTATGGAATAGACTACCAGGAAACATTTGCTCCAGTTGCCAAACTCAATACTATCCGGGTTCTTCTTTCCCTTGCAGCAAACCGAGATTGGCCATTACACTAACTGGATGTAAAAAATGCATTCTTAAATAGTGATCTGGAAGAAGAAGTGTATATGGAAATGCCACCGGGACTGGAAAAATTCCCACAACAGCAACAAAGTGTGCAAGCTTAAAAAATCTCTGTACGGCTTCAAGCAATCTCCTCGTGCATGGTTTGACAGGTTTGCAAAGTCAGTAGTGAGGCATGGGTACAACCCAATGTCAGGCATATCATACACTGTTTGTGAAGTTCTCTCCAGAGAAGAAAATAGCAGTACTGATTGTGTACGTTGATGATATTATTCTAACAGGTGATTATGAATGAGAATTATTGAGATTGAAGAAGCTTTTGGCCAAGGAATTTGAAATCAACGAGCTCAGTGAGCTAAAATATTTCTTAGGCATGGAGGTGGCACGATCCAAGAAAGGAATATTCGTCTCTCAACAAAAGTATGTTCTGGACTTACTAAAGGAGACATGCATGCTAGAATGTAAGCCTGCAGACACTCTAATGGATTCAACGAAAAAGATAGGGACTGAAGAAAATAGTGCTCCAGTAGACAGGGGGAGATATTAGAGACTAGTAGGACGACTAATCTACCTCTCACACACACGACCTGATATTGGTTTCTCTGTTAGTGTTGTAAGTCAGTTTATGAACAACCCAACAGAAGAACATATGGCAGCTGTGAACCGGATTTTAAGGTATCTTAAGATGACACCAGGAAAATGCTTGTTATACAAGAAGAATGATCGTAGAGATATTGAAGTCTTCTCAGATGCAGACTGGGCAAGAGATATCTTAGACAGGCGATCTACATCTAGGTATTGTTCCTATGGGGAAATCTTGTGACTTGGAGGAGCAAGAAACAATCTGTAGTTTCAAGAAGCAGTGCAGAAGGTAAATTCAAAGCACTAGCTCTAGGTATCTGTGAAGGAATGTGGATACAAAGACTACTTGGTGAGCTAGGAGTACCAAGTGAGAAGTCCATCAAGATGTTCTGTGACAACCAAGCAGCCATAAGCATTGCAATGAATCCCGTGCATCATGACAGGACAAAGCACATAGAGATTGACAGGCATTTCATCTCAGAGAAGATTGAGAAAGCAATTATACATCTGGTCTACACTCCTACCAGATTCTAAACAGCTGACATACTCACTAAAGCTCTTCCACGAACTAACTTTGAAGAACTGAATCGCAAGCTGTGTATGGATGATATCTACAACCCAGCTTGAGGGGGAGTGTTGAAATCTTGCCTTAGTTAGTTCGGATTTCCAGGGCTGCATTATTCTATATTGGGATAGCTGAATATTTTGTATTAAGTTACCTAATTTCTGTGTATTCTCTTTCCTTATTTAGGCTAGATTGTTTCCCTTATTCTGTTTGATTTTTATTCTGTTCACACGGTTGTAGACTGCAATCATTCCCCTATATATATAGCTGTAATTTTTCATTCAAGTAATAAGAGAAAATTAGAGAGCCTACCTTTTTCTCTCAGTAATTTTCATTTTATTATACGCAAAACAATCTCTTAAAAACCAACCAAACGCAATTTCAGAATCGGTCCCAAAATGATTCTCAAAACAATCTCATTTTTACTTTTTATTGAAAACAAAATCATTTTGAAACCAATTCCAAACACACCCACGTTCTTAAAACGTGCAGCTGCAAAATTAGTGAACAATGGCATGCAGCCTCAGTTTTGGGACTTCACTTCAGAAGAATACATAAATGTATGGGGACATGCACATCGCCAAGCGAGTGAAGTCGTTATTGTTATTGTTAGCCACCTACTTCATAGTCTTCCAAATTCAAATTTTAGAATGAGAACTTTAGCTATTACTACTGTTACATCCTTTAACTTCCCTCAAACATGACATGTCTGCATATGCACACAATATGGACATGTGTGGAAATATGTGTGAGTGAGCTTAAGAACACGCATACAGATATTAGGAGAGTTGCAAAGTTATATGTACAAACAAGTTTTTATTTTTTCCCTTTTCTTTAAAAAAAAAAGGCGAAGTACTAAAACATGTTGCATGACAGGGGAAAGGGGTTTTGTTTATCAATTTCTCTTTGTTTGATACGTAACTCTACAATCCTTCAAGGTAGAGAAACACTCACTTGATAGTAATTAGCTGGACGGAATTCCCACTCGGTCAAAGATCGCTCCGCACTACCAACAAGAAATGAAATATTCTGAATGGTTGCCGAACTTGTCTCCAGTAATTCGGCAAAGACCAAAAACTGTCTGCTCATCCACTCCCAGTGAAGAAAAACAGCTTCTGGTGCTCCTACGAGCCTTGTGTATGAAGCATTGTGCCGACGGAACCACATAACCACTTCAGCAATCTTTCCACCATGCAACAACAATGTTGATATCTTGAAGTGCAGTTGTTCCGCAATAGTTTTTATCTCAACTAACCGTTGGATTGCAGGTAACCTAGTTGATGTCCCAATCATCTGTATACAACATTGCACATAAACCAAAAAAAAAAAAAAAAAGAAATGTTACCAGAAGTTCGAGTATTGTAGACTTATGTATAACTGGATGTTTTACAACCATTCCAACACAACAGTTGTTGATCCGTAACAGAATCACGTAAAACATATGTTTTGATATGTAACATGACATCTAGACCTCAAACTAAAATCAAGAGATATAATGCTTTTTTAACTTGTCTTTAAGGCAATAATCAAGGCGCATGTATGGTTTTATTTCTAAAGATTGCAGTGTTATTAAATATTTTATAATAAATAGTCTCGAGATGAAACCAAGCTTCCCAGATAACAGCTCAAACCACCAACTCGTCATTGCATAATGGTGCTACAAGAGCCTATATGATTTCTTAATTGACCATAGAAGGTAAAAAGTATGTTACAAAAGGAAGATCTATCCACCAGGAACTTGAGAAGCTAACTTCCATCAAAACCAACCAAGTGCAAAATATTTTGACCAAAAGGTATCACTAAAGGATGCAGGATTAAGACAGTGAAAATAAAGAGAGGTGTCGGTATACATACCTCACGAAGTGTGTGGTAGGCATCCTCATAGAATCTTATAGCTTCAGCCCAATCTCTTCGAAACTCTGCATAGACGGCAACCTTGCATGTCCAAGCAAGTCAATCATATAATAAGCAGCAACATCAAAATACTTTCTAAAAAAAAGTTCAAGAAGAAAAGTTCCTACATTCTTAATCATTTTAGCGTTTCTTTACCGAAATCCAAAATTAAGCCTGCTCACCTTGAAGCAATAACGAACGTTCAACTCAACTGAACTATAAATTTTCTTCTCAATCCGTGTCTTAATCCTTCTCCCTTCATCTCTATAATACGTGTTTGCAAGTTCTGCAAATATGCTGCTCAACCTGCACCAATGCACAGGGCAAATTGATTAAACATTTTCCTTTCCTTTTCGTTCTTTTTTTTTTTTTTTTTTTTTTTTTTTTTTTTTCTCTTGTTTTACTAAAGCAAACACAAGGTCAAAACTCAAAAGGTCATGCCTGTGAAGAGATTGTTTCAGTTCAGACTCATCATTTTGGGCAAAGGTAACAAAGTACTTAGAATCCATCTCAGCACGCTTCCGTAGAGCAAGCATTCGATCTTCAGTGATGTCATCTGCAACAGAGTTCAAATGACCACATCATCAAATTTCCTCTTGTTTCCAAAACATCACAATTTGTGACCACAACTAGAGCATTACAATTACAAATTCACATGTCAATTCTAATACCACAGTAACTCAAACAATTTTATCACTTTTCTTCTCAAATCGGATATATTAGCAAAATTCTCAGACTAGTTTATAGCCCATTACACTTTTCAATTTACAACTTCAAATTCCAATTCTAAGACCACAGCAACTCAAACAATTTTATCCCCTGTAATACGGGCGATCAACAAAATTCTCAACTAGTTTTTAGCATATCACAACTTTCAATTCACAACTTTATATGCCATTTCTAACACCATAGTAACTCAAATATCATTTTTCCCCCCCTCAAATGGGCTATTACCAAAATAAAGAAAAAAAAAAAAAAAGCTTAAGCTTACCCACCCTTTGAATGAGAATGCACAACCACAAGCACCAATCTGATATTCCTCGCACGAATCACCGCTCTGTCGACCAAAAAATAAAATCCCACTTCCCACTCAAACCAAAAGCAAAAAACAAAACAAGAAAATATGAGAAATAAAGAAAGAAAGAAATCGAAAGTACTTGAGATTGTCGAGATCGGAGCAGAGCTGGAGCCACTGGGCAGGATCGCCGGAGACGCAATCGGAGGAGAAGAAGGCGGCGACGACGGAGGGGATCTTGGTGCGGTGCTTGAGAAGCCAATCTCGCTTGAGAATGCCGTCTGGGTTTGGGCGTGGAATCTGGTCGTCCTTGGGCTTGGAAGCAATGAGAAGAGAGATCTTGGAGAGGTCGGGCAAGGCCAGGGAGTTGATCGGAGGCTGCAGAGAGTGGAGGTGCGTCGACACCGTCTGGTGAAGCTCCGGGCATCCCGCCACCGCCACCAAGCTCACCGGCGGGCTCCTCATCTCCTCTGGGTATTCCTCCATTGCTCGATAACCGATTTCTCTGTGAATTCTCGTAGTCTTCTTCTTCTTCTTCGACTAATCTAATAATTGAAGAAACATGTTACGAGGATTTTGGGGTGAGCAAGGGGAATTACAAGTTTTTGCAAGGATTACTTTAAAAAATGACCTCTGAACTATGCCATTTAAATCAATTTGTATCGTATTAAATTATTACATTATATTATACCATCTTGTTTTACCCTCATATTATATTACGTATTTAAACTTTTAAGAAGATAAAACTTAGGCCTGACTTTGGTCTCGAATCTCGATCCCTACCCAAAAACGAGAGGGACGAGGAAAGAGGTAGAGGAAATCAATATGGGATCTTTTGCAAAATTTTTAAATTTTGGACTAAAATGTAGTTTTTTAAAATTAGCAGGGTCAAAAAATCATTTTATAGAAATATAGGGATCAAAATATAATTGTATAAATTAAATGGGTCAAATTATAATTTAGGAAAATTAATTATTTTATTTGACCCTTCAAATTTTTTTTTTTTGTTTTAAAAGTATACTTCAATATTAATTATATATAAAATATAATATACGTGTATATATTTTTTGCAAAACACCCTAGACCTAGTCCTCTAATTTGATACTGACCCGATCCGGACATCCGACCTCAATCACGGTCCCTAAACTAGACCCTAACTTTGGCCTTAAAACCCTACCTCATCCCTAGTCTCGAACACTGACTTCGGACTTGGAACTCAATCCTCAACCTCGACTTAAGTCTTGGTCCTGAGTTATGATATTTTTGAAAATTTTCATTTGTTTTTTTAATACGGTCGTCTAAGTTAAATTATACAATATGATTTAATACAAAGTTTTTTTATATTAAACATTGCGGTTAATATATTGTAGTAAATTTAAATTTCGTATTAAATTATGCGATGAATATGTATTATCAAATATCGTATTATTCTTAAATAAAATAACACAGAGGGTTAATATAGTATACTAAACTTGTCCTTACGTAACTTTGTAATTTTTACTGACTTTAAATTTTAACAAGTGAATTATATTCTATTGAAAGAAGAGAAATATACAAATAAATATGGAAAAATAAAAGAGTTAAAAGATAATTGTCCATAATTTCAATCTATTTTTGTTCCAACTTCCAATAAAAGAGTTGTTAAAAAAAAAAAAAAAAAAAAAAAAAAAAAAAAAAAAAAAAACCCTTTCCCCCCCATATCTCCTCTAGTTAGAAATGATTTATTTATTTATTTCTCTCTTTCCATTTACTAATGCAATAAAAGAGAAAGTCATGTTCTTTTTTCTTTTTATCTTTCAATCTCCATTTTATACCTTTTTTTCCCCCAAAAAAAAATCTCTCTTTTATTTATGTTTTAATTCTTCCTGCCAAAAGCAGTTAAGAATGTCAAATATGATTATGCTTAAAGGGAAGTTCTCCTCCATTTTTAACAACTCTTTATTCTTTTATTTTAGTTGAGTACTATTACATTGAATGAGCAAAGTATGACAATATAGTATGAAAAAAGGCTTTATTGGGCCTAAGACTACTTGGTCTAGTGGCGTTGGGAGTTTTGAGGAGGTTACCGGTTTAATTACTTGTTGTATTAACAAAAAAAAAAAAAAAAAAGCTTCATTGGTAAGAATAGTTCTGAATCATCACATTATAGTATAATAAAAAAAAATGACTATTTTACTAAATTGAATGAAAATCTAATGGTTCAAAGATGTGGCTACATTTGTCTTTTTTTTTTTTTTTTTTTTTTTTGCCCTATCAGATACATGTTTTGTTTTGGCTGTCTGATTAAAAAAGAAAATCAAGTCTTCTTTTTTTCTTTTCTAGACAAATTATATGGCTGCCCTCTGAATTATAAGCCGTGTCATAAAATGTCCGCGATATTTTTTTTTTCCTTCCAGAACTTTAGTGGTTGCTACAAATTTTCCCCTCTGTTAAATTCTTAATGAAAAATATCATGTAAAATGTAAAAATTAATTAAAAAAACTCCTAATTTAAGATTTTTAACATAAATAATGCGTATTACACAAATAATGAGTATTATTTTAATATTTTAGAAAATAATTACTTTGTTAGTTCTTTCATATGCAGTCACATGAAAGTGTAATTACACAACAAGAATTATAATTTTTTTTTACTATACCTAACTTTCTCTTTAATTTGTTTGACCTAAGGATTTTTGGGATCATAAATGACGGCAACAACGATAACGAAAGTAAATATTTAATGAAGGGGAAAATTTTGCAAGAGTACTTATTGATGTTCAAGGGAAAAAAAATTAAAATTAAAATTTAGGAGACACAAGTGCTATAGTTTGAAGGACAACCATCTAATTTGTCATTTTTTCTTTTAATATCAGATCTGAACTCGGCAGTTTGTGATGTCATCAAATATAGAATTACCATCCCTTTTTTTTTTTTTTTTTTTTTTTTTTTTTTTTTTTTTCTGACAAGTGCATCAAATCCTCTTTTTGATTCACACAATTCTACAGCCGTGAAGTTTGGTCACCAGTTTCCTCAAATCCTTACGGAGGGGAAGGTCAACAAAACCGGTCAAAAATGGAGATATCAGTTACTCCATCGATGACAATGTAATTGCGTATTGTTTGCGTCAACTATCATGTGATCATTAGATTTCATGATCAGCTATGATGTGCCGCGTAACTCTTATGCCAAATTTCGTGAGATTGAAGCCTTTGACAAAAGGGGATCAGTGAGAAATGTAATGGCTAACATTGCTGAAAGAGTTTGTAATAATATTAGGGATAAAAATGAGATTTTAACAGCAAGATCTGAAAAATAAAAAACTGGTGGGTCTATGTTTTTTAAATCTTTATATCTGTATAAAAAATTATCCATTTTATATACTTTTTATTTTAGTGTGATTTTATATTTTGATCAAATTTAATAATAAAAAACGTGCATATCAGTAAAAGAATCTAAATTTTTTTCTTCGAAGTTTGAGCAAAATTATTATTTTTTTTGTTGATTTTATATGTCAAAATTGTTTTTTTTTATTGTTAAATATTTAAAGAGTATCTTATTGTAAGTTCTTTTTTTTTGGTAGAATATTTTTAGAAATTCTAACACTTTAGGCAGTGTCACTAATTAATATTTTAATGTAATCAAGCAAAACATTGTATACAATATAACATCAAAGATTGGCAGTTCACATCTTACTTTTCAAAATATTTAGATTATAGTAATGGTTGCAAATTTCAAACACCAACCACCCCCATTAGCATAGCAAGTTGCACATGTCTAAATATATTTTCTATCGATTTTTTTATATCATGTAACAAATCAAGAGTGGCTTGTACTACAGAAAATTTAGCGTTAGCAAGTAACCTTCGTTTGTTTGATACAAGGAAAAAAAAAAAAAAAAAAAAGCAACCCTAAACTCTATATATAGTACATTTAATTCACCAACAATATATTGGAAACAAACAGAAAGAAAAGAACAAAAAAAGAAAATATGGCCACGAAGAGCAAAGTTCTTGTGGTGGGTGGTACTGGCTACATAGGGCGGAGAATTGTGAAGGCAAGCCTAGCGCAGGGCCACCCGACCTTTGTCCTTCAGCGGCCGGAGATCGGGCTCGATATCGAGAAGTTGCAAATGCTTCTTTCCTTTAAGAAGGAAGGAGCTCATCTTGTTGAGGGTTCATTTTCTGATTTTCAGAGCCTTGTGGATGCGGTGAAAAAGGTTGATGTTGTGATATGCACCATGTCGGGCGTGCACTTTCGCAGCCATAACATTTTGTTGCAGCTCAACCTAGTTGAAGCCATTAAAGAGTCGGGAAATATTAAGGTACGTTTTATAAAGGATATTAAGTGTATAGTTTTGTTGGTTCGCGTTCTTAAGAAAAATTGGCAGATCTTGATATTTTGAGAAAAAATTTTCTGATCAATATTACAAGTTTAGAGCTGGAAGAGGTTAAATAATAAGAAAGTCTAAATTTTGCTCATAGTTTGCTTTTTTTTTTTTTTTTTTTTTTGTTGTTTTATGCTTAATTTTGTTTTGTTTTGTTTATTTATTTATTTTTTAAGCTTTTTCTCAGTTTAGTTTTGTAAGAGATTTTTCTTTTCTTTTCTTTTAATAATTTAAAAAAAAAACAAAATCCAGTTTCGGATTATTGTTTAGTTTATTGGATTTTATCATTGTTATAGAAAGCATCTTGCCATCACTTTTGTTTTCTTTTTCATCTTTTGCTTGCTCCTTCTAATAGTACTGGTTCCTATTTTCTAAGCTAATAAGAAGATACATATGCCTGAATGACTTGAGCCACTATTAAAATTTACTTCATCCTAGAGGTAGTATCCTAAAAACATTGTTAATATATAATTTTATACATATAAAAATATGAACCTTCTCCGGTACGTCAACATACCGGTAGGTCAGGTTTTTATCCGTTAAATCTTCATAAATTCACGTAAAAATTAAAAAGTACACAGATCTAACGGTTAGATAAACTTGAACTACCGATACGCCAGACATACTAAAGAATTTCTCATAAAAATATTATTAGTAATTATATCTTTGTCTTCTTTCTTCTTTTTCTTCTTCTTTTATTTTTTAGCCTAAAAATTCATCTTACGTTTTTAGATTAAAAAACAAAATTCGTTGTACGTTATTCACTGATCAAGTACAATTTCACGACAATCACAATCACTTGTATGATCACTTCATTATTGTTCAACACTACCAATAGTGTTAGGTGCCTTAAGGCATATCGTAATTAGTTGCTAATGATAGAAAGGACATGTAATAATTTA